>NW_019384895.1:284803-388013 GCF_000671375.1 Centruroides sculpturatus
CTCACGATACTTTCGATTCGTCACTTTTCAGTCGTACATTTCCCATTTTACAATTACATGACTCGTAGCCTGGTGATAACGGAGAAAAGTGACAGATAGGACGTCGGTATAAGTCACAGTTATGATTTCACAGATTCGAAACAGCTTGATAGCCCGAACGACTCCAGGCTTTCGCCCGTGCACGCTAAGTGACTTTCATTACAAGCATTTAGCTTTCCGAAGTCTATGACAACAATTGTTTGGCATTCACGGCCGCGAATTTCGGGCCAATAAGCTGCCTCGACTTGTTCGATTATGTTATCAACTCAATTTCATATTTATTTTCACTTTGCGGTTCTTCTTCCGTTATTTACACGTGTAGGTCATTTCATTGTTATCCACATTTAATATCATCACTTATCGCATACTACCATGACGCTCGTCTTAACTGTCAAGAATTAACGCGATTGGCGAAGCGTAGTGACAGTGGGCCAATAGAGAGCAGGATCCTTGCCATAATACGGTCTGCGCGCCAATTTTCGTACGTGCGTTAATCAAGCCGAATATTCGGCTATTCGGCCACGCTCCTGGCCGAATATACTATTCGTTGCAACACTAATCATCATAATGCAGAAACATTCATACCTAATTGAAAATCAGAAATTTTACCTCTAAAATTCATACTTGATATTTATTTACATAAAAAGATCTCATTATTTAAGAGTAGGGAAATCAAACCCAAATATTTAGAGAACTTACTTTCTAAAAACAGTAGAGCATCGTTTATCCGAATCAATTGGGGACTGGGGTTGTTCGGAAAAAAATCGATATATCGGATAACCGATTATGTACGAAAAAATATATTAACCTATCGCATGTTGAAATTTTTTTCCGTTGCGTGTCGCTTCGCGTTGAATTTTCGTCGATGTTAAGCCTAACGAAGACGATTGTATCGTTAAATTTTTTTTTATTTTGTACAAACAAAATAAATATATTGAAAAATATAAAAACAATAGAAAATTATACTCCAGAAGTTAATTTAGTATCAAAAACGTAAAATATTTGAGTAGCCCAAGACATAGCCAAAGATTGCAGCGCCATAGCACTGGCGAAAATTTAAATTTGCCGACTGGAATTCTTTCGGATAAACGGCGCTCTACTGTAATTCGGTTTCATTTGTATTTTATGAACTGTTGTCATCATCTAGAAATTTTTTTGCCACAAAATTAATTAATTTTTCCAACTAATTTTTTACACGTTCCTCATATATTTATTTTATTTATTTATTATTTAATCAAAAAACAGTTCTTGACTTCATATAGAAATAAAAAGTAGAATTTTAAAGGAGAAAGGAGATAGAGGGAAGGTCACGTGTTTATTTAATAAAGTACGTTCGAAGTCATTTACACCCGAGAATGGTTTATTCCATGAGGCTGAAAATGTTAGTGTTTTATTAAATAAACATTTCTCAGCGATGGAAGGTGTTTAATGTTTTATTAAGTGTCATTTATTTATCCATAAACCTGGTTTTGGGTTTAAATAAAAGTTTTTCATTCTTAAAAAGGGTTTTTCATTCTTATAATAAAATTCATATAGAAAAGTATGAAATCGAACTCGAAGGTTATATATCTTTCAATAAAAAGAAAACATTCGACCTCACAGCGATTCGAACTAGCGCTCTTGAAGTGATTGCAATGCCCCTGGTGGTAACATTTGTCT
This sequence comes from Centruroides sculpturatus, assembly GCF_000671375.1. Classification (NCBI taxonomy): domain Eukaryota; kingdom Metazoa; phylum Arthropoda; class Arachnida; order Scorpiones; family Buthidae; genus Centruroides; species Centruroides sculpturatus. The sequence continues at coordinate 286,502 of NW_019384895.1, forward strand.
CTAGTTGATTTTAGCAACGACCGAAGATAGGAAGTCGAAAGACCAGTTAATCTACCGACTCTGCTTCTGTTCATCGGTCTCAGTCCGCATGTTTGCTTCGTCGTGGAAGGATCTCGCTCGATAAAGGAAATCTTGTATTATCAGAAAGTGACTGATTTTATTGAAAAGAAACATCCCAAAAATGTTCACACTGGCCGTATTGCTGCTCAGAGTAATGACATTTGCCTAAGTCATTTTAGAAACATTTTAAAAATAGGCAAAGCCAAACCTCTTTGGATAGATATTTTACCAAGCGACCTCTATCCAGTGAAAATGCTGGTAGAAGTGAAGGAAAGCAAAAAGCAGTGAATAAACATTTAAATAAATAAACATATATATATATAAAACAACACTAATTTTTTTATCTTTTCTAAGTTATTTTTAAGTTATTGTTAATTAAGTTATGTAAGTTAAGTTTATCATCATTTCCCTTCTCCCGCCACCAGTTTACACCTCCACTGCTGTCTATCCTCAAAGATAAAGTGCAAATAAAACTACAATTTTTAAATCAATTATTATTCTATTATGGTTATTTATACATTTAAAACTACAAAACGCATTTTTCAGTGTTTTCCTTACTATAGTTATTATTATTTTTTAATGTACTACTTAGCTTTAATTTGAGTGTTTCTTTTCATGTTGGAACGAATTATTTGGATTTACATGTAATCGTACGTGGAAAAATGATTCACCTTACGACATTTTCATGATATGATCTCAGTTTCGGAATGGATTAATTTCGTATCCTGAGATACCACTGTATAAATATTAACGACATTTACTAATAAATAATGTTCAAAACCGAATTGAAATAGTATTTATAAGCAGACCTTTAATTTAAAAAACAAAAGCAATATCTAAGTTGAAAACAAGAAAATTTCATGTATTAAAACAATTAGGAATGTTTACAGCCGACTCTCCNGTGCTATTGAGACTTGATTGTTATGGATGTTAACAAATATCTTGGTAATTTATTTGTTATACATGATCATGTTGGAGACTACTTAATAACAATTACCAGATCTCCATCACTGGTATTCATATATTTATGTCAATTACTGTGTAATATATATTGTTTGATCAAAGACAGTTCTTACAAAGATTAGTCTGTTGTGTTCCCAGCAGCATAGCTAGGAGTGGGGAAAGAGGACAGTCTGCCCCAGGAGGCACTTCTTTCAGGGCAGCATTTTTGGCATTAAAAAAATTTTTACACACGTTTTTTATTAGAAAGAAAAGTAAAATTATTTATAAATATAAGAAATAAAATTATTTTTTCTTAAAGTTAATTTTCAAATTGTGTCNGTAAAAAATAAAGAAATAACTTTTAACGATAACCATGATTATTATTTTAAAAAGTTTACGTTAGGCTTATCATCGACGAAAATTCCACGCAAAGCGACACGCAACGGAGAAAAATTTCAACCTGGGATAGGTTAATATATTTTTTCGTACAGTACATAATCGGTTATCCGAACCACAGCCCCCAAATGGTTCGAATAAACGACGCTCTACTGTATTTGAAATCTAAGAACTAAATCAACCGTTTTTTAAATCTCCCCTCTAACCCTAACGAGAACTCCCAAAAATATTTTTAAATGAACACAAATTGTAAGCAAAAAACAGCCTAATCAATTTAAAGTCTAAAATCGTGAAAATGACAACTAATAAATATTAACGACATTTACTAATAAATAATGTTCAAAACCGAATTGAAATAGTATTTATAAGCAGACCTTTAATTTAAAAAACAAAAGCAATATCTAAGTTGAAAACAAGAAAATTTCATGTATTAAAACAATTAGGAATGTTTACAGCCGACTCTCCCTATGCTGGAACAAAACTTACGCCGTGAAGCGCTCGAAGTGGCAGAAATATTTATTACGCCACTATCGTAGCATTGGAGCTATTGGCAGCTCAAGAACTAGTATATCTATCAACAATGGTTGTGGTCACTCTCATACCCCATGTATGTTGGCATCCAGTCTGGTGATGACTCGTCATAAAATGACGAAGGTTTTTCCTTAGAGTAAAAAACTTTTTCAATAATATATTAGTATTAAAAATAACGTACAGTACCATTACGGTATGTTATATATAAATAATAAATAACAATTTGTCAGGAGCAACTTGAAGGTTACTATGTAGTGATTATTTGTTGCTTTTTACAATTAATTTTTTTTACATTAGTAACACCTTAAAGAAATGTTAATATTGCTCACCAAAATAATTTAACTTAGCTTTTTGTAAATGAACAATGAAATTATTCGTTTATCTTAAAAAATACACTTTTAAATTTATGTAAATTAGACTGGAAGGACAACTGGTTCAAAATTCATTTCTAATACATCTGCTAAGTGATTATCTTGACTTAACGCTTTAATATTAACTCTACTGTATATTTATTACAAGCAGAGACTAAGAAAACAAACTGAAAGGTGAAAAATAAAGGTAGAACACAATTATTATGTATTCAAACTAAATTCTGCGGTTGTTAAAATTATTGTCTAACTTTTGTCTGCATTAAGAAAGGGATTTATACAACCGGCTTGTACTGTACACACTTGTACTTTATACTCATGCAAAAGTTTATCTAATCATTTATCGATAAATAGTAATCAAATGTTATTGCTTACCTGAAATGAAATGTTTCTGACTCTCCTGTATTAATATTCACTTTATCCGTATTGAAATTTTTCTGGTTAATTCTCGAGAGCCATGCAAATTGCCTTCGTCGTGAAAGCTCCTCGGTTTGGGGTCCTTGATGACAAATAATGCCGGGAATTTTAAAAAATGACGTTCCTTTGTTCTTGAGTGAACTCGCATTACACTCAATTACACAGCAATTCGCGACGAATAACGAACACAAGAACTCCAGCTAAAGCGCGCATAAACACAAATAAAACGTAAACAAACCGCAAATATGGTGCCGGACAATTGCGCATGCTCATGACGTCGACTTAAACCTCTATTAACAAGCCCGTTATGGACTCAGCCATGTCCACAATGGAGCGGCCGGGTGGTGAGGTACGGGGCCCGACCATCTCCTCAAGAGCGATAGGCTGCCTCTTTGACCGCTCAGCCATCGGCCTTAAACTTATATTGTTAACAGATGGCGCCAGCAAAATTCTAAATGTTGCCGGAAAAATTGAGCAATTATAGTTGCTGATTTATTTAGTATATTTATGTAGGAAGTAGAAGCGTCTTTTAGATCACTCCTTATTCTGGGAAGCTGAACAAATCTAGAGACATTGTGAAATTTTTCTATACAGTTTATTTTCGTTATTTTTTATCTTTATCAGAGAAAACTTGCTTTATTCTTTATGTTTCTCATCGTTACAAATTAATATTTTGTGACATGATGACCGCAATATAGAATGGCGATATAGTTCGGGAAATTTCCGTTTCGGAAACCATTGCATATACTAAACATTATCCACTCGGGCACTGGCGGTCTTTGGAGTTAATTAAACAACTCGTTGCTGGATTTTTAAAAAATTTCCTTTCATATTTTCAGATATCTTCCTAAAATGAATATCGAAAATCGTTACTATCAACGAGCGTTATATATTGCGATTAGAGACATTATTTATCGAAATAGAAACCACAACTGTAATTTAACTTTTACGTTCGACTGACAGTATCTAGAGTTCTCTTCGTCAGATAGGATGATGTGACGTTATTTCCGGCCATTGACAGTTGACACCAATTTACTTCTGTTGTCGCCTGCACTTTCGAATTTAAATACAAATCATTTTGAAAATAAATGGAAACTGAAAAGAACCTGAGACTGAGCCTGGCAAAATTCAAGATAAACACGAATAAATGGCGAACAAATTCAATTCATGATAAACGAATTTGTTTTTCCACTTTTAAACACTATCGAAAAAGCTGTTTTATATAACAAATTCGTGATAAAACAAATAAATGGCCCTCTTAGTACCCATAATGTTATATAAAACAGCTTTTTCGATAATATTTAAAAGTGAAAAAACAAATTTTATTTATGTCTTTTCAATCATCAATTTATAATTTAGTAAAGAAAATAATAGAACTACTTATTTTTAAATATATTTTTCAAATTTTTCTGATTCTTTTAATTTCAAATAAATTCAAATATTAAAAAGATATAGTTTTCTTATTGTTTTGTATAATCTAAATGAATACATTATTATTATAATTATTCCAAAACATTTTATTGAAATTTTAATAAATTTTTAGAGTTTAAATTCAGTATATTTTAAAATAAAGAAAATTTTATTATTAAAATAAAAAAAAAACTATCAACAGTGATCACTGATTTTCTCCTTTTGAGTCATTAACCAAATTTTAACCAATGTTGGCCAAGTAATCTCTCACTTCTGATGTCTGCAACCTCCTAAAACCGTTCTCATTGCAAATTCCAATTTCGATGTTATCTGCTGTCATTTGACCTTCAAATCCTTCTTTAAGTGTCAGAATGGCGGTGTGTACAGCATCCTCCAGTTCTAATTCTTCATTATATCTGAATTTTGTAATTAAAACCAGAAACTGTGTTAATTTAAAACTTAACTAATCTTGATTTATATAATTTTACCTTTTTTCTAAAAATGTTTTTCCATTAACATGATTTTTTCCCATAGCTGTTGCTTTCCAAGCAAAATAGGCACCCTAAAATAAAATATTTGGAATTGTAAAATCAAAAATGACAATAATAGTAAAATTATTATTATTGTTGTTTTTGTATACATTTTTAAAATTAAACATTGATCATGCTTTATTCTGTATACAATTAGCTCCCAATAAATGTGGCAGATAACAAACATATCTAAAAGCTGAATTTTTTTTAGACTATAATGAAACAAATTTTTTAGTTAATTAAATTATGAAATTTGGCATAAAGATAAGAAAGTTAATCTTAGCACAAAATAGCTGCCCAATAATTAGGAATTCTGAATTTAAAACATTATCCTAATTATAGCCCAAAACAATCTAGATTTTGAAGATTATAAAGGCTATAAAAATTTGGCTTGTTTATTATATTTATGGTAGAAGTTCTGTCTCTGAATGTCTTTGGTGATCCAATCCAGGAGTTTCATATTGCTTCATGATAATTCACATCTGTGATCAATTAATAATAATTTATCACACATATAATATCAGTATGTACATTAAAAACTTTAATAAAGAATAATCAATGGTAAGATTTCTTGTATCTTACCATTGATTATTCTTTATTAAGAAAATCTTGTAATTTAAAAAACATTGTTATAACTCAATGAAATTAACCAGTATTCATACTGCTTATAAATTAGATGTCAAAACATCTAATTGATAAACAGTATGAATGATGGTAAAAATGTGTAACTGCAGAAAGAACTTCAATGGCATTATGGAGTAAGAATTTAATTTTGAATTTTAAATGTATAGGATAGGGTAGGTGAAAACTAACTAGACATTGAGAAATTGCTATAATTTTTGTAATAATAATGAAATTAAATTATGCATGCATATACATCAATCAATGGAATTTTATAATTCCTGTATTGGTAGTAGGCAGTGACCAAGATAGGCAGCATGCACAGTGGCAAAAAAGATAGCTCACCACTTGTCTGTTTGTGAGCACAAATTGTTACATACTGAGGTATGGAAATCAGTGGTGGTTGTATAGAGATAGTGGCATATGGTAAAAGATGTCATGTCAATCTGTCCAGAAATAATCAAAAATTGACCACAGTTTTGGTTGCAGACACAGAGATATAGCCGTCCATCCAAATCATAATCAAAGAATGTGTGCCGGTGGATGACAATGGTGCTGACATTGAATTTTAAGGTATGCATCCATACTTTCATTTAATAAAGTACATATCAAATAATTTTCAACATCTTTGCATTAGAAATATAGAAGTTAGAGCAATTTCTCAATGCTATATACATTCCACCCACCCTTTATTACAGATATATCAATTATAAAAATGATTAGATTACCGTACCAAAATATCCATTAAAACAAGAAATAATTATTGTCTCTCAGCATTAAACAGCTTTTATTATAACATCAATGCAAGCACTTTCAACATCTCATAAATGTAATCTTCATACAAAGAACATAAAATTGAAATATGATAAGTTTTAAAAAAAGCAACATTAAGTATTCGAAAATGGACTTCAAATTTTCTAAGTTAAACTTAAACTAACATAGGCATGAGAATGGTATGCACATAGAGATACAGTAATACCTGGACTTATGCGAACCCGGAGTTACGGGATTTTCAAATCTCGTCGATTCGTCTTTTGTTTGAGCGCCACGCAACTCTGGATTATTCATTCCCCCACACTATTGTTCAGCTTACATGTTCGGACGTGTTGCGCGGAATCGACACATAGCTACGATTTATTTTGTGTTATTTATTTCTGCGTTTGTTATATCTACGGAGCCTTCAGAGACTCTATGTGGTGATTTCTTGTAACAATGAACGAATCAAAAGACGATATAAGATTAACGAGAACATTTATTAGCTTACATACACCCGACTTGGATTTTACACACATTGAGAAATTATACCGACTTATGCGAATTCGACTTACGCAGTTATTGCTCGGTCCCACCTATCGCGTAAGTTCGGGGTATTACTGTACTGTAAATTAGTATGAAATAATAATAAAAATTAGATAAAATAAAAGATAAAAATTTACAAGCCATTAGTAAATTTAGAATCATGGCAAATAGGTAATACCACAGCAAAATAAATGTTAAACACTCAAATTTTTATAAAATGATATTCAAATTCTTGGATTTCCCATCTAATTTTTATAGTTTTTATAAATTTTTGTTTTTATTGTAATTTTTGTTATTTAAAGAGATAAATTAGTATGAAATATACCAATTTACCTCTTTGCACACACCATTCTCATGCTTATATTAGTTTAACTTAGAAAATTTGTATTCCATTTTGAACATTTAACATTGCTTTTTTTTTTAATTTAGCATAATGTTACAAAGTTACATTCTTTGCCTAAAAACGCCATTGATAAAATGTTGAAAGTGTCTGTGTTGACATTATAATACAAATTGTTAAATTAAATTAATTAATTAATTAATAATTTATATAAATCCCCTTCTGAGCCGCGCTTGAGTGTGACTCGAGCAAGTTTTATAGTGTTACGTAAAAAACGGTCGTTAAGGTCACTTTTGAAATTATTTTTTTTGAATTTTTGGAATGTTTTTTAAGTCTCCAAATTATTTAAAAATATACGCGAATTTCGAATTCACCCACTTTAAACCCTTGTCCTCCCGCGACATCTATGAGAATGTCTCGGGAAATCCGATTCCAGCTGTGTTCAAGGTCATCCAGATGGGTAAACAATAACTCATCGGTGTTAAATTTCACAGAAAGGCAAGACAAACTAACTTAAATGATGAAGCTTTTTAACCAAAATTAACGCATTTCTTTCGTTTTTTTTTCAGTTTTAAGTATTTTTTTGTTTAAAAATTTTTTTAAAAAAAGTGGACAAAAAGGGGTTAACACCAATAGATAGTAGGTATTTCATTATAATTTTTGTATATGACAAAATCATAAGTAAATAATGAATAACTAAATTTTAAAATATTTTTAATTATTACAATCAACATGATATATTTTTTTTATTATAAAACATTATAATATTATGAAATAAGAAAACTTACCGATGGATCACATTGAAATAAGAATGGTTTTGTATCATCCCAGCCTGCTACTAATAGAGAAACACCAAAGGGTCTTACACCACTGAAACAATAAAATAGAAAATTAGTAATTACAAAAGTTATTAAATTAAATACTATCTGAGTGAAATAAGTAAGTTTAATAAATTTGTCATCTTTTATTCAGTGTTTACCAAGATTATAAATAATTTCAACAATCTTGGCTTCTAATAAGCAATTGAAGCAAAAAAGTTTGGCTTAGCAAATTTACATCAGAAGATGAGAGCAGAAGATTTTGTTTATGGATTTGTAATTAAAACTCATTATAGTCATGGAGAAAATAATAGGAGTGAATAAAATATATCTGTAGCATTGGTAATAATACAAAACACTAAATCCACTTCTATACACTACAATAAAAATAAAATGAAAGCATTTTATATGCTATAAAATACAGTAATTCCTATATAATTCCTATATTAATTTCTTATTTTGTATCTGTATGGAACAGAATTAGTAAATAAAACTGATTGTGAACCTCTGCTCCAGTGTCTGTGATATGCTAGAAGAATATAATCTATGATAACTTTTAACCTGTCCTGTGTTGTTCCTGAATATTTTCGTGTTGACCTCATTTAACCTGACCGGTTGACCCCAAACATATTTGTTTCTGCATCAGAACATTTTTGATACTAGATGTCACTGTCATAATTTTCATAATAAAACAAACTTTGGAAATATAATTTATTTTGTTTTTATATTTATTAATATGTCTATTTTGTTTGTGAAAAATAAAAAAAATAATTTTAACGCCACAATTATTATTTAAAAAAAAAAGTTCATTAACATTGACAAAAATTCAACATGGTGGCCACATGCAACAGAGAAAAATTTCAACATAGGATAGGTTAAATTTCTTAATTTTTGAAATATCTGCAAAAGTATTATTTAGTGTGCTTTTGAGATGTTATTGGAAATTATAAATATCAAACTGATTTAGAAAACAAAACAATTCATAGATATGTAAAAATTTTAAATGGCCACAAGATGTTATTGATACTCTGTACTGTAAGGTCTCGTTTTATGCGGTGGATATATTCTACAGAAAAGCGCATATAGAAAATTCGCATAAAAAAAGACTTTACTTGCCTTGAAAAAGTAGGGATACATTCCGTAATTTTCTAAAATCGCATAAAACCAAAACAACGAGTTAAAATTAACTTAAAACCGCATAAAAAAGTTTGCAGAAATTAAAAGAAATAGGCTGCTTAATAAATTACTTCGAGTGTCTGAAAGAAATTCATATAAAAGCTTAAAATAAACTTGTATTCAAACTTAATTCAGTTTATTTTATTGAAAAGTAATACAAGGGGAATCACCGAATTGCAAAAGCTCACTCAAAAAACAAATCACTGACATCTGGATGTGAAGAGTTAATTAAAACCCCTTTAGTTCCTGCCCCGAGTGAACTCGGGCAGGTTACGTAGCGTTACATAAAACACGGTGCTTAAGGCTTTGAAACTTTTTTTGAATTTTTGGAATATTTTTTAAGTCTCCAAATTTTTTAAAAATATTTAAAAATATACGGCCAGCTAGTGTTCACCCTACTTTAAACCCTTGTCCTCCTGCGATGTCTATGAGAATGCCCGGGGAAATCCAACTCCAGCTGTGTTCAAGGTCATCCAGATGTGTAAACAATGACTCATCGGTTAAATTTCACAGAAGGGCAAGACAAAGGAAGTTAATTAAACTTTGAAGTTTTTTCTTCAAAATTAACACATTTCTTTCGTTTTTTTTAGTTTTAAGTATTTTTTCTGTTTAATTACATTTATATCAAAAATTGCTAGGAACTAAATCGATTAAGGTAGACCTAGCTGTCCTTTACATCCATAAACGTTATATGTCAGTCGAACAAATGGAGTGAGCTTTGAGCGTTTCACGATTTTTGGAGACTGTCTATACGCGGGCTTCCTAAACAAGCCTATATGTATGCTTGTCCAAGAAATTTTTGGATGAAATACAAACAGCACAACTTCAAAATTGCATAAAAATAATCTGCATAAAAAGAGACCTTACAGTATTTAATCTTTTAAGATCTAATACCCTCATATTAACACACACAACTAAATAAATTTTAAAATCCTAAAAATTACAATAATCATTATATGATATTAGTATATAGTTTCATCAATTTCAATTTGGCATTGATAAAATAAGTGTGTGTGTGAATGGAAATGCTGTCAGTGATTGAATTTCAAACTAATGTTAGTCAGAATACAGTCAAATCTTAGTGTACTATAGATTGCTACTCATGCCAAATATTGTATAGAAAGTTCACTGAGTTCAGCGTTATAAGTACTTTTTTATCGCAAGTACTTCTGACGAATTTATAATCATCGTCGTTGGTCTGTATGTTATTTTAACCTCTCAACGGCAGACTAGTTGGGTATGATTCTACCCCCAGTAATGGAGAATAAACGTGGGAAATTTTTAAAGTATTTTTCTCATTACTGTTTTGGAAAAAACAGTTATGCCTAGAAAAGGCATAACTGTTTTTTCCAAAACAGTTATGCCTTTGGAAATAACTGTCTTTTTTTATTGTTACATAATTTATTTTTTATGTGAATTTTTTCGTGGTAGTTTTAGACTAGTTTTTGGCGATACCACCCAAAAGAATTTGTGGCAGTGGTGAGGGACGACTATAGTCGTTGCCACTGCTGAGTGGTTAAAACATTTATTTGCCTGATGACAACAATTATAAATTTGTTGAAAGTACTTGTGATAAAAATGTACTTATAATGCTGAACTCAGTGAACTTTCTGTTCTTCCAGTCAAACCTTGGGTTTTGAACTTAATTTGTTCCTAAAAGTTGTTCAAAAATTGATTTGTTCTAAAAACTGAAACAAATTTTCTTATAAGAAACAATATAAAATGGATTAATCCATTCCCAACTCTCAATACAAAACATTTTTTAAAGTTGTATTTCATGCATAAAAATGCCTATAAAGGCAATATAATTTTATATATATATTATTATTTTATCTCTATTTATTCTGTATATATATTAAAAGCAGAATGCTCCCTCACTGCCAACCGAAACTCTGACTGCCTGTTTGAAATATAACCAAATTAACCTGATTTATGCTTTTTTTCAATAGCTAGCACAACTCCATTAGCAGCTGCAAGAAAAAAATAACAAGTATTTTATCCCCACATTCTCAAATATTATGTTTTGATTCATTTGATTTCAATTTTAATTTTATTTTTAATGTAAAGGCCAGTTTTAATTATTATTTTTAGCTTTAATTACTTGGCTACCTAGTATTAATAAATAAATTATTATTATTATAATATATATTATATTATATTAAACTTTTGTCATTTAATTTAGCTTAAGCATATTTAAACACTAATTCTTGAATGCCATTTATATTACCTGAATGTCAATTAATGTCGTTTTTATTAATTTAAATAGCAATGTCATTGTTGATTTGTATTGTGACATGAGACAGTTGATGTGCCACTAATTTCTGAATCAGTAGTCCTGTTGTTGATTGGTTGAGCTGTCAACTTTCTTTAACATAGGAAATATAGAAAGTTGACCATCTATGGCTGACTCTGCTGAGTAGCTTGTGGCAACCAGGACAAAAATGAGTTCAAAATTTGTTCTTAAAGCAAGTTTGACTGTATTTTATTATATCAATAAAATCTAAATTTATTAATTTTACATCAATAGATAAATAATTTTTTACCCTGATTGTGTATATTCTTGCATAATATAAGCAACTTTTTGAACTAATTGAGCTGTAGGTATTGGTTCATCATACATCATCAAATATTGTTGGGCAATCTTCCTAGCTTGTGTAACTAATACTCTGTAGTCAGGTCCCATTCCACTGTAGACCATGCCAATATGATTAGTTACCATTTCAATTTTATAAATACTGTGTTCTTCATATAAAACAGATTTATGCTTTTTTTCAGTAGCTAACACAACTCCATTAGCAGCTGCAAGAAAAATTTTAATATATATTTATCAAAAAAATTCTCTTTTAATTATTTTATACTATAGTTATAATTAATGAACTAAATGAAAATATAAGAAATTTATTTCTTTTTGTGAAGAAATAATTTCAATCACATCATATAAAATACTTCAAATATTAAACGAGCAATTATTTATTGTGACATCGTCACAATAATTGCTCATTTAATATTTGAAGTTTTTTTTTATTATTGTTGTTCGCTTAATAATATTTTTAATTAGCTTAATTTAAAATATATGCTCTCCACCTCAAATTATTAGTGTCTTGCCCTTGTACACCATACTTTTCTTGTTAGCAATAGAGTTTTGCTGGTTATCTAAGTAACTACTTTTAGAAAAAATTATTGAATTGAAATAACATGACTTCTGATGCAAATAGGAATGTCATATATATTGGACTTTGAACTCACATTTGAGTTATAAATAAACACTTGGCTTTAATTCCATCATTTTTAGTTGATACGTGACAACAGCACGTTTTGGGCATAAAGCCCCTCAGCAGTCAACATATCCATTTTTAATCATTTTTAATCCAGGAGTCTTAGACATAATCACATACACATCTCAAAATAGAAATAGACAATTTTTAATGTAAAAAATTGTCTATCACATATATGTAAATCACATACACAATTCAAAATAGAAGTAGACAATTTTTAATGTAAAAAATTGTCTATCACATATATGTAAATCACATACACAATTCAAAATAGAAGTAGACAATTTTTAATGTAAAAAATTGTCTATCACATATATGTAAATCACACACACATCTCAAAATAGAAATAGACAATTTTTAATGTAAAAAAATAGAAATAAACAATTTTAAATGTAAAAAATAGAACTAGACAATTTTTAATGTAAAAAATTGTATTTTGAGATGTGTATGTGATTATGTCTAAGACTCCTGGATACTGTCAAATACATAAAAGATCATTTATAACAAATTTTAATGAAATTACTCCACTTATTGTAAAATAAGTTGTGTGCGCCAATTAAGACCTTGTATGTATAACAGATTAAAAATGGATATGTTGACTGATGAGGGGCTTTATGCCTAAAATGTGCTGTTGTCACATATCAACTAAAAATGATGGAAATAAAGCCAAGTGTTTATTCATAACTCAAATGTGAGTTCGAAGTCCAATATATTTGCAAAACACAGTTTCAAATCAACATAAAAAATGTCATATATAGTTAATCAGGGCCTCCTGCCCTTAATCTTTGCATATCTGGTCTTGACTTTTATCTAACTAACTTTGTTCTTGAAATTAAGGAAGGACAGACACAGATGAACGACAGTGGGAATAATTGTTCAAGAATAATTCTGCAACACAGAAATAATAAATGGTGGTCCTTTTTGGGCAGACTGTCTTCAATTTTATTTTATTAAGTTATAAATTAATAAAATAAAAAATTATTATTAGCTAAATTTTTTTAATTATAATGAAAATCAAAACAAAAAATTAATTAAAACATTATGGTATTATTAAATAGACAAAATTAGATTAAATAAGAAAAGAATGATTAGCAAGCATTTAACAATTCTTAACTCTAGACAAAATGCATGAAAACCATTTATTGATGTTAAGCATAACAACATTATTCAAATACAGTAATACCTCAACTTACGCGGAGTTATGCGATTTTCAAATCTCATCGATTCGTCTTTTGTTTGAGCACCAAGCAACCCTTGATTACTCACTTCCCCCACACTATTGTTCAGCTTACATGTTTGGATGTGTCGCACGGAATTGACACATAGCTACAATTTATTTTGTGTTTGTTATATCTTCGGAGACTTGAAAGACGCTACTATGTCATCCAAACGAAGTAGAACTAATTCTTCTGCATCAAACAAGAAAAGAAAAACTTTATCTTTGGAATGTAAAGTTAACATTGGGTATGCTCGTAAAGTCGAACGAGTTAAACGAGAATGACATCATCGTTATTCCTATTTCGTTAGACTTTTCGAATGATTCGTTACTAACGCGTTTAACTTTACGAACATACCCATTATTAAAGACTTCGATACAAAAATGAAAATTTGTGAATTGGCAAAGAAGTTTGATCTACCAGAATTGTCGGTCAGAACAATTATAAAAGGCAAAGAAAAAATTCTTAAGCTGTGAAAAATGCTCAATCTTTAAATTCAAGCATCATTCGTAAATGTCACGGAATTATCGCTGAGATGGAAACAATGTTAAAATTATGGCGTGATAATCAAGTAAATGTGAAAAACTGTAAAATAATATAGGCCTAATTTGTTATACATATGTATTATCTAAGATTTTATTAAACATTTTTTTTCTAAATTATTGTTTTCTTTAGTCTCTGGTCCCAATTAAAAATTATTTGTATGTATTTATATGCGAAACTATACCTCAACTTACACGAATTCGACTTACGCAGTTACCGCTCGATCCCACCTATTGAGTAAGTTCGGAGTATTACTGTACTAAATTTTGAAATCAAATCTTAAGTTAGAGTTTCATTTTTAATTAAAACTGAAACTCTAACTTAAGATTAAGAATTATCAAATGCTTGCTAATCATTCTTTTCTTATTTAATCTAATTTTGTTTATTTAATAATACCATACAAGAAGCTTAAAGCTTCTTGTCCTAAATGATTGTTGTACTTCTTAAATCACACAATTTTATAAATTTAGAACAAATTTTTCTTCATTACTTTTTCATATGTTAATATTATACTAAATTTATTTAATTTTCATGTGACTTTACTCAGGATAAGTATTTTAACAGATTGTCAGTAGCTGAAGAGAAGTCTTGATCTGAAATGCATTCTGCAATGACAATTCTATGTGATTAGTTTTGCTGTTCTTTTAGACAGCAAAACTAAGTATGATAAGTCCTATATTTATCCAATTGTATGACTTAAAAATGAAATTCTAGCTTAAAGATTTGATAGTATATAACATGATGCTATCAACAATAAAATTTGATTTTCATACAAAACTTGAGTTATTTTAAGACTTATTAGAATAAAATCAGAATTATTTTTAGTGTTGAGTTGAATTTACCTTTAATTCCCACAGAAGGTGCTCCAGCTGCAACTGCTGCTAAGGCATATTCAATTTGCACTAATTTTCCTGAAGGACTGAAAAATGATTAATTATTGTTAGTATACAAAACTAATGTTAAAACTGTATATCTAATTATAAGTAATTTGAAAGTATAGAAATTTATGAAAACTAAATAATTTAATTAGTATGAATGCAAATAAAAATTTAACTAGTATTTTTAAATTTTTATATATTTCTCAATTGAGTACTATACTGAAATGAGCAATTATTTATTGTGACATCGTCACAATGCTGAGCTGTAATTTTTAATCATATTTTTAATTTATTTAATTTAAAATATATGCTCTCCACCTTCAAATTAATAGTGTCTTGCCCCTGTACATCATACTTTTCTGTTAGAAATTGAGTTGTGCCAGTCATCTATAAACAGCTTTCAGGGGAAGTTTTGAATTGAAATAACGTGACTTCAGGGGCTGTATTCTGGTCATCGTCTCTCTTCTCTCACAAGCCATTCACTGATTGGCTAATCATTTGCTTACGTCTCGAGAGATCATTGCATCTCTCTAAACACGATTCTGGACAACTTTTTCTCTCTTCGCTTCTCTCGTTTGTCAGAGACGAGCGGGTAGTTATCTTTCGACTGGTCAATCGTCTTTCACCTCGATTTCATTATATCCAATATGGATGACTTGATGCTACTCGTGCTGTACAATCGTATTAGAGAATGTTCTCTACTTGGGAAAGAATATTTCCAGAGAGAAAATGCTTCTGATCTTTTTCCAGTGCCTACTCGGAAACGTCACTGATTCCGTTTTTTTTTTTTTTTTTTAATTATCCTACATCAATTACTGAACTATCGAATATGATGTTAATCTTAGATAGTTAAGAATTAGATGGTAATATTTCAAAAAATATCTAAGTATGCACACTTTTCTAACTTAGGTTATTAAAATTTTTATTTGTTAAGAGACAATTGACATTACAATCTAAAAACTTTATAAAACAAAAAAAAAAAAAAAAAAAAAAAAAAAAAAAAAAAAAAAAAAAAAAAAAAAAAAAAAAAAAAAAAAAAAAAAAAAAAAAAAAAAAAAAAAAAAAAAAAAAAAAAAAAAAAAAAAAAAAAAAAAAAAAAAAAAAAAAAAAAAAAAAAAAAAAAAAAAAAAAAAAAAAAAAAAAAAAAAAAAAAAAAAAAAAAAAAAAAAAAAAAAAAAAAAAAAAAAAAAAAAAAAAAAAAAAAAAAAAAAAAAAAAAAAAAAAAAAAAAAAAAAAAAAAAACATAACTTTGTCGAAATTATGTGCTTTCTTTTCCACGTGATTTATGATTACATACTCCACATTTTCGAAAAATTTTCAATTTTATTGGTTAAAATCCTATACTGCATTGCGTGTGCAGATAACCCGAACATGTATAATCAACCGAATAGAATCGTGACGTCAACAACAAAGACAAGATTGTTACGAACGACCAGAATCGCCACTGGGTATAAGAGACGAATTTCGTCTCTTGCTTTGATGTCATTCGTCGGTGAAAGAAGAAACGAGAGATAAGTGACCAGAATATGGTCCCTGGTTTGCATATAGTTATTTAGGGCCTCCTGCCCCTAAGGTTTCCATATCTGGTCTTGTCTTTCATCTAACTCCAGTCTCGAGATTACAGAAAGACAACAGTGGCAATTTATGGCTGTACAATTTTTTCAAATTGCGACCCAAAAATCTGCTGTTTTCTTTTCTTGTCTTTGCTTTTATTATAGTTATGCAAAAGTAAGAGAATTTTTGAGTTGCAGAATTGATATTAATATTTTACATCATAATTCTGTAGTTTATTTATAAAACAAATTTATTATAAATGTAAAATGAGCATTCTATTATAACTGAAAGACATATGATACATTTTTACAATTTTGAAACTATGTTTAAAAAACCATAAAACAAACACTTCTCAGAATTTAATATATATTGTATTTTGCAACAGTTTCTTCAGCTATTTGTTTATCTGAAAAAACTGTTTTAGAAAACTACCATCAAATATATTTCGTATTGATAAGAATATTCAATTTTTTTTTTCTGAATGGAAATCAATTTCAATTTTCTTTTATTTCACAATTAAATGTCTCTTATTTCAAAACAAATTCAGATAGCTTTCAAGCTATCTGAATTTGTTTTGAACAGCTACATAATAAATCTTAAGTATTTGAATACTTCTAACTTCATATTATTATTTTGTTATAAATATCAAAATATTGATATTGTAAAATAAAGTGCATATCAGAGAAATTTCATATTACTGAAACTTACTATATCTACTATAACATAATAAAAACTTAAGGCATTTGAAATTTTGCAACAAAATTAATTACTGCAAATTATCATTTTTCCAGCAAAATTTTCTTTTTTTTATAACATTGGCATCATGTTAGAATTGTTCCTCATCCCTACAAGAAAAAAGTCAAAAGTAACCATGTGTCCCGGAGCATCATGAGATATGATTCCCTAGTAGTTGTTCACTGTACTGCTGAATGAATTGCAAATATTAATGAAAATTTAAAATTCAAAAATTTGGAAAAGTATTTTAAAACAATACTTAAAATTATGTTTTCTTTACAAGTGACTAAAAATGCTTATGTAGCAAAGTATATTCCCAAAATGAGGTTATTTGCTGACAAACTTTGTACACAAGTGGATCCTTTATAGCATCTACTTGTGTACAGAATTTGGCCAGATGTCCACTTGATTTATAATCTATATAAAAAATATATATTTAATAAATTCCTTTCAGCAGATAGTTGAGAAATCTTTAATAAAATAAAAAACTGTTTTTTTCTAGTCAAATCAGGAAGAAAGACATAAAGAAACCTTTGTGAAAGGTTGTTCCTGAACCCATGGTGCCTTTTAGTTTTTTACTTGTACTGTATTTGGATTGCCTATAACCCAATAATGATGCCAAGCAGAAGAAAAAAATCCAGCAATGAGTCATGTAACTTTCTTGGTAAAAAATACTTATGTTTAAGACATATTAGCACAATGTTAAAATTGTATGTGATACCATCTGTTATGACATTTCATTAAAAAATAAGTTTTATATTATTAATTATTATAAAAAGACATAAGGCTTGAGAGTAGATATAAGTTTTTTGAAAAATTGTAAATTTAATAAATAAAATTTTCATTAAATCTAACCACACTCAAGATATGACACACAACCCCCTCTATCTCCTCACCCCTTCAACCTTTAACCAAATTTTAATAGCATTAATGTCCCTTACAAGTTACCAGGCCAAATTTCATTTCTTAACCTTCTCCCATCCTGAGATATTAAAAAAAAACAGATGCCAACACATACATACATATCCCGGATATCAGTTTTTTGACTGTTTTGCATTCATGGGTCTCAAAATGTTGCAATTCCAAAAAGCCAATGAGTCAAATGTTACACAATTACAATATTGTTATAATAGCTAGGAAAGTAATATTGCCATTTTTCTACTTGAAATAATACATGTATTTACCATCAATTTTCATATAATCTTCATTTTAAAAGAATGAAAAATCAAATTGATGGAATTTTACAAACCTACAACCTCATCTACATCTTACTTCTCCTTGTATGAGATCTTGTTCATGAAAGTTATGAATTATTTTAAATTTGCATAGTATCTCTATGCAAGATACACTTGATTATACAGAGTTGGTTACTGCAAGTGTGTGGCAGTATAATTTTATTGCACTTTATTTTTCTGTGGAGTTTTTATGTTGTGCTGTTGTTAAACTAAGTGCTGCTAAACGCAGTTTCTTGAAACACTATGTGCAGTGATCTTCGCAGCAGTCTCACTGGTTTGAGGTTAAATCTGCAGCACTCATTTCAGTAGCTTTTCTTGCTGCAACAAGATGGCTATCTCCACAGTGGAAATGTGTGAAGTTGATTTCTTATATGATGTGACAATAAAAGTGTAAGGTTTTGATCATCTTGATTTGTTATTCTGTTTGTACTACTTTTTCTTTTAAAATACTCATTTGTAAAATAAAATGTTTTACTATCTACTTTATGCTGCAGAAAGAAGCTGCATACATTAAATTTAAATCATTAATTTTACCTCTCAAACAAAGTCTTGCATCACAAAAATGAATTACTTTTAAAATGTTTTAAATTAAATAATTTACAAAACATTTTAACAGCTGCACCGAGATCCACCATTTTAAAACCGCAGTGCTGCTCTGCATGCACTTTCAGCAGTGATTGCAGCAGTGCCAAATTTAACAATAAGCCATGTGTGAGACTGAAGTTTTTATTCGTGATTTTTTTCAAAGTAAATTATAGATATGTATATCTGCTGGCATATTTGCACAATTGTAAACCTTGTTATGCTATTGCATGGTGAATAAAAAGAATTAGGCTTAGATGAAAGGATTTCTTTGGATGTAAAATTTGGTCTTTTGCCTTCTGGTAGTATTTGTGAAAAGTTTAATAGGAAGCAGTCCTTGAAGCCACAAGTGAATCTGAAACATCTTGTTTTTATTTTTTACTTATTCGTAGTTTAGGCTTAGCCCACACAACTATGCCGGATTTGAATAACCCACTCGACTATTCGTGAAATATTTGATGTTATATAGTTTTAGGTAGTCTGAGGCTTAACTCCGATATACTGGCCTCATACCGACCTTTCTCCTCGCCAACATATTGAAATCTTGGAGCGTTTCGTTCACCGCACCAACCGCTTTACCTAATTCCAAGTGGAGTAATTCGGAGAAAAAGCCAATAGGCTAGAGTCTCCATATTAATAAGATAGAAAGAAAAAAAAAAGAAAAAGAGGCTCGCCTCCACCTGGATGCCGAGGTGCACGTGATAGCAGGCACCGAAGAGTACAACTACATGCAGAGCATTGATCAAGGCAAGCAATAGCGAGCCTCAATGACACAGGAACATGGAGACTAGGCAGTATACCGGTACACAGGAAAAACTGATCTTTGGAAGCAAATATCTTGTGAAGGGGTGCATATACAGATATGCTTCCTTTTGACTTTTTTGCTTGTACAGTTCTGGGAAACCCTTCATTCAGAGTCAAAATCTTACTGTCACGTGATCTCAACGAGAAAGCATGGAGGGTACACACATTCACACTTGTTGCCTTCTTTCTACCTAGGTCTCATACATAGACCATAGAACAGGTTGTACGAATACTATCAAATGAAATCATATCTAAATCTTGCAACAAGAAACTGGCTGCATTTTCACAATATTTTAATTTCTGTAATGGTATTACATGAAATATTACAATAAATTTGTAACCTAATGTGATTATTAATATTAACCATAATTTCTATTAAATATACAGGTCTATATTTGAATTAACCAATTGTATGAGGTCTGTTCAAAAAGTATCAGACTTTTATTTTTTCCGCATAAACCAATGATGCGTGGGAGGCCTCTTTCGATGGAGTTGTGGAGGGGACAGTCATGCACAGCCCTGAATTTTTCCCCACCTGCAGGAAGCGTCAGTCGTTGGCAGTCGGCCTATGAGTGAGGATATGTAGTGAGCTCTCGTCAGATTCTGCTAAGTTGGAAAATAACTGAACAACATAAGCAGCAATATTACATCAAATTTTGCCAAAAACCTTGGCGATACTCAAGTGTAAACCATTCGCAAGATTCAGCAGGCTTTCAGGGACGATCCTCAAGGCCAAAAAAGCGCAGCAGGTCCGCAACAATATCAAGGTCATGTTGACAGTTTTTTCGACTCTCATGGGGTGGTGTATCATGAGTATGCACCACAAGGCCAAATCATCGCAAAGGAGTACTACCAGGAGGTCCTTCATCATCTTTTCGATGCTGTGCGACGGAAACGACCGGATCTGTGGTCGATCAAAACTTGGCAGCTCCATCGTGATAACGCATCCTGCGCATCTGATTCGGGCTTTCGTCGCCAAACACAACACTCCTGTGGTTCGTCACACTCCGTACTCTCCCCACATGGCTCCGTGTGACTTTTGGCTATTTCCCAAGCTGAAAATGCCGCTAAAAGGAACCCGATTTTAGTCGAGAGAAGACATCATGCGAAATGCGACGGTCCGGCTGATGGCCATTCCAAAAGACGTGTTCCAGTGGTGTTTCCAGCAATGGCAGGAACACTGGGTGAAGTGTATACACTACCAAGAAGACTACTTTGAAGGGGATTAGGGTTTTGTACCTCAAAATCAATAAATGTATTTTTGCCGACCAAAGGTCCGAAACTTTTTGAACAGCCCACGTATATTTTGTATTTAATAGAATTATTGTCTACGTGCTTTGTTGTTCGTAAATTACGAATACATATCATATATCTTCAACGGAAAGCAAATAATTTGTTCATTTTTAAAACTTCTGATTCAATATAAGTTGTTAATGATTCAGCAAATTTATAAAAATTGCTTTTAAATATAATATTAAAAGATATCACTACATTAAAATACATTATTAAATACACTTTTGCTTTATTTACCTGAAAGTAGTCAAAGAAAAACTATATCTTTCTGAAGACATTTTTTATTCCTCCAAACGATTCCTTCCTTTCAAATCAGCTTACTCGGCATCGGCTGATGACAACGCCACCTACAGAAACTTTATTTTCGTTTTAAATTTAAAAAAATTATTTATTTTCAATTTTAATTTTTAAATCAAATATTATAATTTTTATTTTATTTTATTATTTAAGAGGTAAAATAAAAAACTTTAAAAATAATATAATGTATCGTTTTAAGAAAATCGTTAAGACTTTTTTGTTTGCTTTTTCACGTTTAGAATCCACGACGTATGAAATTTAAATTTAAAACAAAATCTTGTATTGATGAATTTTTATAAACAATTATGCAAAATTAGATTCTAATTTATCGTACAAAAATTTAAGTTTACAGTATTTGTATACTTAGAATAATAAGAAGAGCTGTTTCAGAATATACAGTAGTTTTTAAAATTGTAGTCTGCTGTTCGTCCTTTTTGGTTTCTTTTAAATTCTTTCCGCCTTGTAGGCATTAAGGGGGGCCTCTTTTAGCATGCCCGTTATGGGTTTAGTCAGGCCCACAGATAGTGAGGGATGGGGGCTGACATAGTTGGTCGGATCACCCCCAAAAAATTTCTGGGGTTTTTGACACGTCCGAAATTCGGTTCCGGATCCAGAGTAGTAGGCTGCCATCTTGACTGCTCGGCCATCCGGCAACCCTTTTTGGATTACGAGCGTGAGGATATGTATGGAGATATATATGTATGCTGTTTGGGAGGATGTAAAACAGTCACCTTCCTGTAAATCAGTGTTTCTCAACCGGCCCCTTAGAACTACAGACCAAAATTCAATTTTTGGGAAATCAGAGCAAACTCTAGGAGGCCACAGTGAGAATAAAATATTAAAATTATATGAAAACGATTAAACTTCAATAAGTAAATTATTACTTAAATATATGCAAATTATACAAATGTTATGTTTAAATAAAATACACGAAGAACTTTTGAACATAAATTGTTTTATTCGTTATCATACAATATAATTGTTCCCTGTAAACGATGGCATGTCGAATCTTGCACGTGTACACAGTATGTCAATTTCATTTTTTTTTTTTTTTCGAAAGACTTTACTATTAAAATATAAATCTATTGCATCTACATATATAGAATGATAGAATGCATATAATATGAAACTTAAATTTAGCACCAGCATTTGTTCGCCTCTCAACTTGGTTCTTTTAACTTCTCGGTTACGTGTATTACGTCATCGATATACAAGCGCGTCGTATCTCTCTATCACTTTGGTTTTCGTTTTCGTTAGTTTAATCTTATTTTAACTTTAAAAATATTGTATTTTTTTTTTAATTTTTAATATTTTCTTAAGTACAATAAGAAAAATTATTAATATGTTTATAGCTATCGGCACTTATTTTGTAACAGTAAATAAAAAATTTTTGTAATTTTTCGGTTTCTCTCTCTGGAAACGGAACTCTGAATAACATATTACTCTGTTGTTCGATTTTTGGACATTCGAATTTCATATATATTTGTAGGAATGCATTGTGTATGAAAATGAGGGACTGCCTTTATTCTCTAATTTACTTGATAATTGCATTAAAACATAACTAATTATAGTATATGTGTCTAGCAAAAGACAGAAGCGCAACGAGGAATACTGGTTTATATTCATAATTTTCCTTAGTTGTTAAAATAGACCTATCTTTTACACTGCGTATAAAATTGGTTCATAAGAACAAATGTACATTTAGAATAATACAAATATAAATAAATTATAATGTCTCGTGTAAAATTCCATTTCAGTATAATTTAAACCAGGGCTTCTTAAACTATGGGTCGCGACCCCATTTGGGGTCGCCTAGCGAAATCTTGGGGTCGCGAGATTTTAATGCAAAATATTGAAAATAATTTGTGAGAGTTTGAAAATGGCACGCTTTGTGTCATAGGTTTCGTGAGTTGCGTGTTGTTATCATTTCTGGTGCAGCGAGACAACGATTCAGCAACACTGATTGTAGTGTGAACTAGTGTAATATTGTCGCTTTTCAGTGTATTCAGTTGTCTTTGTTCCATTGTAACACAAGAGTGAACTGTGGTAGTACACCATTATTGTTTCTGCAAATTTGTATATATGTTACCGCTAAAGCTCGAAATCCGTTAATGTGCGCATTACCTAGCTAATCTGCAGATTAACTAGAGTGATCCGTTAAAGCTGCGAAAATTATTCCATTTCTCAAATTACCTAGGTAATGTTCAGATTTTCTAGGTAATCTGCAAATTACCTACTAGGCACTCGGTAAAGTGAAAATAAGATTTTTGCTGGAACAACAGCAACGTTTCTGTACGCTTAAATTAACATAATGTTATTTATTTAATTTTCAATATCTAAAGAATCAAGTTAATACAATCAACAAATTAGTTGATTGAATCAATCATCAATCAATTAAAAAAACTTTAATACAAAAATCAAACGGTTTAAAATATTACTACAATTAGGGAAATGAATTTGCAAAACATATGATAAAATTGTACTTACTTATTAGTGCAATCTAAAGATTGGTGACACTTTGAATTACGTAGCAATTGGTTTTTGCGACAAGCACGCCTATTTGTGGTACATTTAGATTTGCAGTCACATTTTCTGAAACCCTGCCCAGTACCAAGGGATTGTTTTATTGCTGTTTGACGTAAAGATATTTCTACAGCAGGGACATCCATCTTCTTTCGTTAAAAATCTCTCTTTGCAAACACTGAATTCAGATTTTGCATACAATTGTTTTAAAATACCTGTTTTAGTATCAAGTTTATAAAAGCCATCCTCTGTTTTACTAAGAACCACAGCTAAAATTGAACGTGCATCAGTTTTTGCTCTGTCTTCTTCGGGTACTTTAATTCTCACAGCGAAACCTTCATCGACGTTTGGGTGCTTTGCATTAGAAACTGCTAACATTTTCTTTGCTTGCTTTTCTAAACATTTCTTGGCTTCATCACGCTGTATTTTCTGATCCATATTCTTTTTACAGATGATGCACAATACATTCTTACCATACCCTTCCTCTTTAGGATCTACTTCACCACAAACTGCGTGAACAAACATATTACACGATTTACACTTGTGAGCACTTGATGCTGCTTTTGAGCAAACAATACAGACTATGTCTTGTATAGTGCTCTTTACAGGCTCCGTACGAAACTGTGATGGCGATTCTGCTGAAGTTGAGAGTAACTCAGTGATGACTTCTTCAACTTGCAGAGGCGATTCCTTGGAGGTGCAGGGTAACTGAATATTCTTCGTGACTGCATCATCAATCAACGGTATAGAAGGCAGTTTAAGATTACTATCGGTAAATTCTTGTATTTCTATAGGTGATTCTGTAGAAGCGGGGGATAACGGAATGTCCTCTTGAGTAAGATTTGACTGTGATCTCATAATCACAGTCTCTTGTGAATCTTCTAATTTTTCAAGGTCTTCTTCAGTTTTTATCGAATGTCAAACAATTCTCCGGCATGGACAAACTTTTTCAAACCTTTCTCGCGCATCTGACAACGGCTCAATGAGTTTTTCACAGCCTCGTACAGTCAACACATCACACCTTTGAATTATTTGATAATCTCGAGATGATTCTTTCTTCTTGGAAACTTTTATTTGCTTTACATCTTCAATTATGGAATCATACTTTGGTTTGTTATTAAAACACTACGTATTATATTTTAAATCTTCGCTAAAGAGGTTTGCGAAGAATCTTTTCTTGATTTTACTCACCAATTCGGTGCTTGCTTGCATTCTAGGATTTAAATTTATCTACGTAAAAAGAAGGAGTGGGGAAAGGAAGTGAAAGAAACAAACTTTTGAACTTTAACGATACGGAAGCCGTTAATGTGCAGATTACCTAGATACTCTGCAAATTACCTAGGTAATTTGAGAAATTGAACAATTTTCGCAGCTTTAACGGATCACCCTAGTTAATCTGCAGATTAGCTAGGTTATGTACACATTAACGGATTTCGAGCTTTAGCGGTAACATATACAGTATCTTTATTTTATATATATTTTGGGGGGTCGCGAAAAAAATCACAATCATAAATGGGGTCGTGAATAAAAAAAGTTTAAGAAGCCCTGATTTAAACCAATGTTTCTCAACCTTTTTTTATCTTTGACCCTTTGAGCTTAATTAATATTATTTTTCTGTGGCTCGCATAATACTACATTTTGATAGATTTTGCATTACAGACGTTATTAATGACAAATCACGTAACTTTCAACCTTTAAATTCAAAATTGTGCGTACATACGGTATTAATATATATAACTGTTATATTTTAAAATGCTTAAGTTTAGCTCCACACTCAATTTTACGCCAATTTGAATTAATTAAGTCGGAAAAATGAAAGTGTGCATTATAATCGAGAAAATGCGAGTATTGTATTAATCTTTAAAATATTGGTATTAAATTTGTCTTATAAAATCACGACCACTCCTGTAAATCGAGTTATCCGATAAGAATAATTATAATACAATACAAATATATAGCTCTATCGTTCTATCGTTGAAAAAATTCGCTTATTTTTGCTCACCTCGAGTTTTGCTTAGTAGAAATGGCTAAAATGTGCTCAAAATACGTATGGAAATACGGTATTACAGCAGCACCTGTATTGGACGATCACCTGTCTAAAAGACCACTTTTTGAAGGAACCGTGAGTGGTCGCCATAGACAGGTTTTACTGTATTTGGAAATAATGTTATAAATTTAGATGCAATGTTCGATGAAGTGTTAATGCAAAAAAAATTTGTACAGCGAACTGGAAAACATGGAAGGATTTATCTTGAGAAAAAAAATGAATTCAGTTTTTTAAATATTTTAAGGATCAAAATATTTCGATAAAAAATCTGAGCCAAATTATGGAATATATTTTCTGCCAGCTGGAAACTTCTGCTCCCGTTGAACGAGTATTCTCGGTGATCAATAATATAATGTTTGATCTCAGGAAAGAGGTAGAATGAGTGAATCGACAGTTAAAACTTTAATTATGTGTAAACTGAATGTGAAAATGAGCTGTTCACACTTTTTTGAAAAAAAAAAGCAAACTGCTACTGACAAAAATTCTATGCTAGTGTTAATCATATTCATCATGAATTCATGTCCACAATGAGGAACTCGACATATCTTTGATAGACTGCCTATGAAAATTTTTCTAGGATTGCTCGTCTGGATTCGGTTCTCTAGAACGATACGCCGACGCCTTACTGCCTCGGCACCGGCCGTCCGTTTATTATCGTTAGACCGGTAAATAATGCTAACTAAATACCGTGCTACAATGCTAACTAACCGTGACAGTCGGATGGCCGTCACAGTTAGTTAGCATTGTAGCACGATTAAGGTGTCAGCCTGCCGCTTTGGAGGACCCTGGAACGAATCCGATGGGGTCGAAAATCCCTGGAACTTTGTTCATTCCGGATAAGTTAAGCCTTATCCCTCATCGCTCAGCCGCTCCATTGGGGGCCTAGCCGAACCTACGACAGGCTTGATAAAGAAAAACCCTCTTAGTGCTTACAGGGCGGAATAAATAAAAAAGAAGAAAAAAAAACGCAGTGTTCTTAACCCATGGTGAAATTAACTGGAAAAAATCAAAATTGAAATGTCAAAATAAAATAAAAATTTAATTTAAAATTAATGTTATTTTTTTATTTCAAAGTAATTTGAATATTTAATAAAATATTCAAATTACAAGTTATAAAATTTATAATTTATAAATATTTGTTTTAGAAAATTCCAAGCTTGTTTATTTTCGAAGTATTTGTATGTAGAGATTAAAAACAGTAATATTTTATAATCTTACAAATATTTGAAAAATGTATTATATTACGATATTAATAAAATATTTCTGAATTCATTAAAACTTTGAAAATAATTGAAGAAATGAAAACAATTTTAATGAAATATTATCATAAAGAATTTTAATTTAAAATTATCGAAAGTACTTATCTAAAATTATTTTCAGAAATTAGTTTTAGTTTTTATAACACGAAATGTTTAAAATAGATTTTTGTTTTAAAATAGTTTGAAGAAAAAACTAAACAAATATAATAATAATAAATAAATAAAAATAAAAACGAAGAAGAAACGTCAGATGTCGCTGTTTCATTTTCATTCGAACTACTGATGTGACTGTGGCGGTTTAACCGTCTGGCTTAGGTCCTTTGTTTAAAATGTGATTTGTCTTTCTTTTAACCCACCCAAACATCATTAAATTTAGTTATGGAAGAGAAGGTGATATCGTCAGCATCTAGCACTTACCAAAACGTCATCCCTCAACAAAAAAACGTTCCATTGAATCATTCGTTAGATTACAGTTCTCCCAAAAGAGGACAGTTTGTATGGAAAAATGGAAGTAAGAACGGTTTAAAAAGCAAAGATCCTTACGGATCGAATCTTTATCCTTCTCCTTTGGATAGGATTAGAACCAAACGTCAGATGGGAGTGATCAATGAAACAGAATCCAAAGAAAGTTTTAAACTTGTGCATTCTTCTTGCAAGACTCCAGATCCTGATGATATAAGTCCTTTAGAAAAGTTTAAAGGAGATAGTCTATATTCTTTTTGTTATTCATATTCGCAGAAGAAAGGAAGCTATTCACATTCCAATGATCACATTCGTTCTCTTAGTAGTAGTTGGGTGTTTTATAATTACGTCGGAACTCAACCAAATATATCCTTTGCCGCATGTATCCAGAATCCAAATAAGGCAGTCTTAACTATTAACAACAGAACAACCGAAATTCTTGTAGCCAACAAAACTGCTTGTCAATTGTTAGGTCTGAGTGAATTTAAATTAATCGGAAAACGTTTATGCAATTATTTAACATTTGGAAATGGATACTATTTAGCTAAGGAGACTCAATTAGAATCAACTGGAGAAGTTGTCATTATCTCAGGAAAAGTGATGGAACTGATTAATTCTTATAAAGAAACNTCGATGAAACCATAGCTGCAGTGTTACAGCCACCATTCCAAGTATCTCAAGATTTAATGTCGTTAATAACTTGGCTTCTAAATCCAGATCCCTCTGCACGTTGTACACTTGAGTCTGCTGCAAATCATAATTGGACTAATCAGTTTGTGGATATACATAACTATAAGTTTGAAGATATAGTTTTATGCAGTGCAGAAGAAATAAATCCAGCTAATTATTTCGAAAATCCAAAATCTGAATAAAATAGTGCAGAAATGTTTAAAATAGATTTTTGTTTTAAAATAGTTTGAAGAAAAAACTAAACAAATATAATAATAATAAATAAATAAAAATAAAAACGAAGAAGAAACGTCAGATGTCGCTGTTTCATTTTCATTCGAACTACTGATGTGACTGTGGCGGTTTAACCCTCTGGCTTAGGTCCTTTGTTTAAAATGTGATTTGTCTTTCTTTTAACCCACCCAAACATCATTAAATTTAGTTATGGAAGAGAAGGTGATATCGTCAGCATCTAGCACTTACCAAAACGTCATCCCTCAACAAAAAAACGTTCCATTGAATCATTCGTTAGATTACAGTTCTCCCAAAAGAGGACAGTTTGTATGGAAAAATGGAAGTAAGAACGGTTTAAAAAGCAAAGATCCTTACGGATCGAATCTTTATCCTTCTCCTTTGGATAGGATTAGAACCAAACGTCAGATGGGAGTGATCAATGAAACAGAATCCAAAGAAAGTTTTAAACTTGTGCATTCTTCTTGCAAGACTCCAGATCCTGATGATATAAGTCCTTTAGAAAAGTTTAAAGGAGATAGTCTATATTCTTTTTGTTATTCATATTCGCAGAAGAAAGGAAGCTATTCACATTCCAATGATCACATTCGTTCTCTTAGTAGTAGTTGGGTGTTTTATAATTACGTCGGAACTCAACCAAATATATCCTTTGCCGCATGTATCCAGAATCCAAATAAGGCAGTCTTAACTATTAACAACAGAACAACCGAAATTCTTGTAGCCAACAAAACTGCTTGTCAATTGTTAGGTCTGAGTGAATTTAAATTAATCGGAAAACGTTTATGCAATTATTTAACATTTGGAAATGGATACTATTTAGCTAAGGAGACTCAATTAGAATCAACTGGAGAAGTTGTCATTATCTCAGGAAAAGTGATGGAACTGATTAATTCTTATAAAGAAACGATGCCTGTTTCGGTTTGGATGAAAAAGTTATCGTCTAAAGAAGAACTTCGTTGCTTAGTTGTTATGGAACCGGTTGAGCGCACAGTTGCTAAATTTTCGGTCGGTTCGGATGGAAAAATAATTGCGTGCGATACTACTATGTCCATGTTGTTTGCTTATACGACTCCAGAAGAACTAAAAGAACTTAATATTATACAACTCATTCCGTCTTTATCTCTTCCATTATTGAATACTCAAGATAAAACATCAAACGGTATGAAAAAGATAGAAGCTTCGGGCCGAACTCGTAATGGAGCATATTTTCCATTGACTGTAATGTTTAAGCATGAATGTGATAACAGTAATGATATTTCAGATGATAAGGTATTAGCAAATGTAATATATAGTGGAGTAATTTGGGTTTTTGCAAATATAAGTGGTATGATAACTATACTTCCAAATGGCACAATACATAGCTGTAATACTAACTTTTCACAAATGTTATTTGGATTTTCACAAGAAGAGTTAATTGGAAAAAACATTACTGTGTTGATTCCTAGTTTTTATGATGATCTTGAATTCTTGGACACTGATTCGATTCCTCTTCCTCCGCTTGATGACGATGAAGAGGAAGATGATGATGATGATGATTCTCGTATAAATTGTATTTCTGATGGGCGTATAACTGCAGATTCTTTGAACATGGAATCACGACCTATGAATCCTATTGGTAAACAAGTAGAATTGGCAATTGAAAGTTCAATAGATGCATTTCATTGCCTCACTCTTAATAGTTCCTGTTCACCAAGTCAAAATTATTCCACTTGTTCCTTTTCTTCTGAAAATGCTGAATTGTTACAGAATAAAATGCATTTGTGGGAAAACAAAATTGAAAATAGTCCTGATAAAGTAAAATATAATGAGGGACAATGTACTCTGCAATCTCATGTAGAAAGTGATATAAATGATAATATTGCTTGCACATCTCATTTAGAAGTCAATCCAAAGCATATATACTGTGAATCTGAAACTGATGGTGTTAACTATGCACAAAATATTTTCCAAGATAATCATAGAAGTGAAGAATTATATTCTAAGAAAGAAGAAAATCCAAACAGATCTCGATCAGAACCCACACTAAAAGAATGTACTAGTATTTCAATGACAATTACCTCAACTCCAAGAGAATCATTAATTGACAAGTTGACTCTAATAGAGAATAAGCATATAAGCAATGAATCATTACATAGTTTTCCAGAAGGAAATTATTTTGGTTTAGGAAAGCATAGAGATGGCTGTAAGTTAGCAATTACTTATCAAATACGACGTATAGAATTAGATAATGGACAAGTGGTATATTGTTTATGGGTATCTAGAGATGAGGAAACAAATGAAGGCCATTTTTGCAATTTGTTAGATACCAGTGTGAGTAGTATGAGTGGATTTACTATTGAGCCATCTAAATCTGTTTTAGGATCATCATTAACAGAAAAAGGAAATCTTTCTTGTAATGCAGATTATACTGGATCTGAAGTAAATGATTCTGTTTATACTTCTGGTGCTTATTTTCAAGACTATACTATATTACAACAAATTGGTAAAGGAGCATTTGGATGTGTGAAAATGGCTTACAGAAATTCAGATAAATTATTAGTAGTAACCAAATTTATAAGGAAATCCACAGTGTATCCAGAATGCTGGGCATATAATTCTGTCATGGAGAAAGAGGTTCCATTAGAAATTAGTTTGTTAATAACACTAAAACATCCAAACATTGTTGAAGTTATTGATGTATTAGAAAATGATGATTATTTTCAAATGGTTATGGAAAAACATGGATCAGGAATGGATCTCTTTGAATTTGTTGATCGTAGTCCTAGTCTAGATGAGCCATTGGCCAGTTACATATTCAGACAAGTTGTGTCTGCACTTGTTTATCTGCATAATCGCAATATTCTGCATCGTGACATAAAAGACGAAAATATTATAATGGATCATCATTTTCACGTTAAACTTATTGATTTTGGGTCAGCAGCATTTATGCAAGAAGGCCATTATTTTTCAACTTTTTGTGGCACTATGGAATATTGCAGTCCTGAAGTCTTGAAAGGAAATAAATATGCTGGTCCAGAATTAGAAATGTGGGCATTGGGTGTGACATTATACACACTTATATTTGGAGAAAATCCTTTCTTTGATGTCGATGAAACCATAGCTGCAGTGTTACAGCCACCATTCCAAGTATCTCAAGATTTAATGTCGTTAATAACTTGGCTTCTAAATCCAGATCCCTCTGCACGTTGTACACTTGAGTCTGCTGCAAATCATAATTGGACTAATCAGTTTGTGGATATACATAACTATAAGTTTGAAGATATAGTTTTATGCAGTGCAGAAGAAATAAATCCAGCTAATTATTTCGAAAATCCAAAATCTGAATAAAATAGTGCAATGTGATAATGTATCCTAGTTATTGCCTAGATCACATCTGCTTCCAAGTTTAGAAATGATATTAGAAAGTATATTAAATGTTGATTATTATTTTTTTTTACAGTATATTTTATATGACTTTATAATTATACTTTATCATTTTTAAAACAAGTGTTTTAATATTTATAAAATTTCATGAGTATTGTTCATAACACGGAAAATGATTTTCCAAACTATACTTTGCTATGGTTCATTGTTTGTATCCAATTTTTTAACAAACAAATTTTAAAGCAAAGATTGAACAAAAGTATTTATCAGTATTAAAAAAATTTGTAAACTCAATAACTGTTTTATATTTAAAGACATATTTAACTTTATTTTACATTAATGAATGTATTCAGTTATTTATGTTTTCCATTTTTATAATGAAAATTTGAAAGTTTAAATATTTCATTTTAATAAAAAAATTGTATGCATTAAAAATGTTGGTTATTTGAAAAAAACATTAATTTGTTTGTCACTAATTTATAATTTAATTTATAAAATGATCAAACTTCTAGAATTTAATCTAGAGTATTAAATAAATTATCTGTCAAATGATATTAATTTTAAGAAGAAAGCTTTATATAAAGTTTGTTTTTCAATGAAAAAAATTACAAAATAATGTATGGAAGTTACCAATTGACAATGCTACTGTTGAGAAATGAAAATTTATAAAAAAAATTGATTCAAACACTGCAACTACCTTCTTTACAGATATTTTAAATTAATGATTGCATAGCTAATTTAAAGCATTTGTTAAATCATTAAGAATAAGATATATAAAAGTTTTTAACAAATATTTTAATTAATATAGTAGTATATGCAAGATGATTTTAATGGAGTTTAAAAGTCAGTCGTGATGAATCTGTGATTCATCAAGACTGACAAGCTATGATGAAATCAGATAGATTAATGTCAGCTGTATTAAATTATAATAATTATAAAAGAATATTTTAATATCTAATCAATTCATTGATGTAGGATAACAGTAATGAATTAGAAATTTGATATAGCGAAGAGTATTATGTTGATAGAACAAAAACTAACAGATGAAAATACAATTCAATTGGCTGAAAAGGAAACCTGAATACAATTATTCTTGCATAACGGTTAAAGTTCCTTAACTATTGAAAAAAATAAGGGTCAAAAACCTGTTATAAAGATTATTTTTATTTAATAATAATTCATTAACAAAGTAATTTATTAGATGAATAATATGTAATTATTAATATCATGATGTGTATTATTCCATTCTTCATAATTTGAATTAATTACATTCCAAATTTATTATTTTCATTCATAATAAATCAAATATTTTAGGAAAGATTAATGTATTTATTCTAAAATATTTAATGAATATAACATAATATATTATTGTCTAAGTTTAAAACCTAAAAAGATTAATTAAACATTCCAAATGAATTTTCAGTGATGGATTTTCCATTATGCACATTAGGTACAGGCCTAGGAGTGCAAAAGTTCAAAATAATTTTACGTAGACGTAATTAGTGCAAATTAAAAGTTTAAGTAGGAACAAAAAAGACATATCAATTGAGTATAATATATGAAAATATTTTGCATGAACAGTGGTAGTATTAATGACTGATTTCAGTAGCAGTTCCCTTTGTCCGCCTTTGATATTTAAAAATTGTAAAATACGATTACTGCAGAAGTAAAATTATAAAATAGAATCATTCTGTGCAAAAATGGCAATGTTAGTTTGGAGTGCCTGCATATTGTGAGCCTATTGGTTCCATATTTTGAGCACAATTTAAATTAATTTAGTTAAAAGGATAACAAGTGATAAATAATTTGAATGGATATATTATAAGTAAGTGAACTCATAACATAAGTAGCCTACCATAAATTACAGTTTTAAATTATTTTTCTTCTTATTAAATTAACAAGTAAATATAAAAGATTAATTGGTTGAGTAAGAGCAAGGCATTTACTCATTAATTAATCTTCCCTCTTCAGACGGCCAACAAAACTCGAATCCCCCCTTAAAACCTTTATCATTTTACGAATGATAGATACCATAAGTAAAAACAAAACATACAAAACATTTTGAAATAAATATAATAAAATGCATACACTGTATAAAATTTAATGAAATAAATCGGACGTCCACTGAAGATCAACTCCTCTCCTCCCCTTGTTCGACTTGTCGTAACCCCCTCCTTCCCTCTAGTGTGAACGTCATTTATGGACAGCCCTTATCACTAAAATTATAAATTTAAAGAATCGGATAAGCTCTCCACCAGATATTCATTAGTTTTTATAAGGATCCGAGGCCCATTTCGATCTAGATGTTCATAAGTTTTCATCAATGGCTCGGATCAAGCATGGTTATCCATTCTAGATTGATGTAGCGACTTGCAGATCAGAACTATCATTAATGGGTAAAATACAGTGTCAACAAATTATATAGTGTACTGTATATTGTATTAATATATATGGGAAAATAATAAACTTGTATTCAGTTAACAGTCATAACTTTTGGATAATTTAGCTTCTTATTATTTAAGTACAGATTCTTCTTTTTATTCGATACTGTGAATAGTAACTTATCTGACATAGTATAAACGGATTATTTAATTAATAATATAATTTATAATGTAAGAAATTTCCCTTTTTATTCTGCAATAATACTATTTAAATGATTAAACTGGACATAAAACTATAAAATATTAAAATGTAATTCTTATGGCGATGTATCTCAGGTAGTAAGATATGTATTGTTAATATAAAACATTGGCAAAAATAATTATAAATTATATTCATACACAATTTAACATAAATAACGTAACGAACTTTATACTTCAGGATTTTTACTTATACTTTTATATTATAGAAAACCTGTAGAGAGGCTTGACAAATAAATCACTGGAAATTTCACTAATTTCCTTATTTTCTAATAAAGTAAAATTTTATCATAAATTTAGTTTTTAAATAAAGTAGAAATGATCTTCCTGCTATAAAAATTTCAATAAAAAAAAATTATATTTCGAGTTAGGTATTGTAATATCTTCTCTCTTCACTTATCTTTCAGATATTATCTGGGAAATTTAATTTATGGCATTGCTTGTATATTAAAGGAAGATAGTCAAATATACAGTATAGTTCGGAGTGTACACGTCTCGTTACTTGTGATAAATGTTAAATTTTGAGATAAATATTTTGAATATCCAAAATAAATACAAGAAACAAATATACTTAACATTCTATATTTAAAATTAAACATTTAAAAATGAAATTTGTAATAAATATTGTAATAATTTTTTTTTATATTTTTAAAATAAAAGTTTTTATTTGTAATCTAGTTAAAAATTAATATTCTTCCATTTATACTGCAAATTATGAAAAAAAAAGCATAAATTCTAGTAATTATTATGGTAAGGACATATAAGATTACGTGGCATCTAAGAGAACTGTCCCTAAATTACATAACGCAAATACAGGTGGATGAGTATGCAGGTAATCGTTACGATACGTTGCAAGGAGGTGGGGTGTTTACTAAAATGTTACGGTGATGCTAGGATCTCAACTCTTGGGTAACAAAATGATTCATTCTTATTTCTAAAGTACAGTTGCATTGCTGTATTGTACTGTTTATGTCACTTCTTTGTACGTAATTAATAAAATAATGTAACGTTCAGTATCCCGTGCTGTGTATTATTCCTTAGTATAATTAAGGGATTGAACGACGATTTTGGGGGTGGGTATGTGCGACAGCATTACGGACGTTACAAGAGATGGGACGTAGTTGAAAAGCATAAAAATAGCGTTACGTGAATTATCCCAGAGTATGAATCAAACAATTAATCACCATGATTAATTGTTTGATTGGTGCTATACGGAGTCGCTGGAGCTGGAACTGGATCGGCCACCTCTACTCTGAACTTGGAACTGCCTAGTCCGTTGGACTAAAGCGGTTTCTGGGAACTTCCTAGAATACGTTTTACGGAATGGAATCAACGAATAGAAAACATTATTTCTTTGTATATGGAAACGGAATAGTGGAAGTGAAACATGAAATGGCATTAAGGCTTGTTTTTATATTACCAGAAAACAGAAATAGAAAGCGAAAACGGAAAACAGAAAAACAACTAGATTCCGTTTCCGTTCATTCTTCGTTTAGTTTTATTTCCACAATACCAGAATATCGCAAGCAGAATTAGGTCGATTTTAGCACGTACGTACGATTTTAGCATTGACATCTTTAGGGGATGTCCATAAATGACGTCTACACTGGAAGAGAGGAAGGAGGTTTTTTACTTTGTAAGGACCATTGATCATTCAAAATCGATTACTCCATCTGGTCGAGTTCGAATTTAGGTTCAATTTCAGGTATCAATCTGCAAACTCTTTGTAAAACCGCGGCTCAGGTGTGAGAAATACTGGTCGTTAGCTTTTAAAACCATCATGTAATCTTCCCCCATGTGGCTGCCGGCTATAAAGAAAGGAGAGAGAGAGAGAGAGAGAGAGAGATTATCTGACAACGAGGACAATTAGATCTAAACAATTTACAATTAACGAATGTTTTAGAGTTACAGTATTACAGTATTTATGTAGATAGAGCAGTTTTAATGCTAGAGTGAAGCATGTTACGAAAGTTGAAGTTTTTCTACTCCGGCAGGATTTTGGTGAACGGAAACTTCTGGATAGGAAGTGACATCACGTTTCCGTTTCTGTTTTCTGTTTATGGTGTATTTTCTGGTGTTGTGGAAACCAGTCTTTACTTTTTCCCGGACGGATATCTGTTAGTTACTAATAAAAACAAAGAGGCTAATTATGAAATTTAATAAAAATACCTATAATTTTTCCAAATATTTTTTATAAATGTTAAATAGGCCTATTCAAAACTAATTTCATTGTATCTAAACTCACGTGAAACATTTTCATTTAGTTCAAGTTCAAATCCAGGAGTTCACTGTTTCATGAAAAGCCGTACTGTATTTATAAAAGCACAGAATGCAGAACCATTGGTAGTTCCAACTGGAACTGTCTCAACATTCGATGTGGAGCGATCCCTAATAGTTTCGAAGCAGTAACGGTTCCGATTCGGAACTAACCATGTCTAATCACACTTTGTAAAGGAACGTCGAATTTTCGTAAATTGTGAATTTTTAAATTAAACCATGTGATTTTAACAGCTAAGTGAAATTTTCAACCTACTTTCAAAACATTTTACATTTGAAATAATGAGTTCTCAGACCTTTAAAGTGAAAGTGATGATTTTTGCTTGTTGATAGAAAGTTAAGTTACTGTGTTAAATTTTGGCAGGATTTGCTGGAGCACGTTAAAAAAATGTTAATTCTATGTTTATTTTATTTCTTCAGCCATAAAAAATTAGAAGATTTAAAGAGCAAAATTGATTAAAAAAAACTATTTCTTGTAAAAGAAAATTTTGAAGCTCAAAAAGAATTGCTGAAGGCAGTGGCAGATACAAGGGAAGGGTTAAGGTGATTAAGCCTTCCCCGTTGACAAAAATAAATATTAAAAAAAATAAAGTTTATTTGTTCGAACTCCAAATGGCAAATATGGTTTATCGGACCATCCGCAATATAATCGTCATACGCACGTTAATACAGATAACCTATGTACTAATTATTCAGATATTTTTAACTTTTCCTTTTGGTACTTCTGGACTCGCTGCTGGCTGAAAGAGAAAGCAACAATGCAGATAGTTTATCTCAAATCGCAACAAACTTATTTATAAATTATAAAAGTATATTATACAATTAAACTGTTCAGAAATTTGATCTCCATTAAAAATGTGCTTGAGAATACAGTAGAGCATCGATTATCCGACCCCGGTTAACCGTCACATTGGTTAACCGACCGTTCTAGTCGCCAAATTCAAATGTCCGCTAGTGATGTGGTGCTACAATATTTGGCTATGTCTTGCCTACTTTAATAGTACTTTTACGTGTTTTAGCTGGCAACACTGGATCGACCATAAAAGGGAGCCAGTATTTAAATGAGGCTTAATTTTCTAATTTTTAACGATACAATAGCGACAATTATTATTTTTTTAAAAAATTTGATAGGCTTAACATGGAGGAAAATTCAGCGCAAAGTAGGTTAATAGCGATATACTAATATACTAATTACATGGATATAATAATATACTATACTAATAATGTATTTTTTCATATTTTTCGGTTATCCGTTTTTTCAGTTATCTGACCAACCCCAGTCCCCAATTGAGTCGGATAATCGATGCTCTACTGTATTTCAACCTTAAACATATTTGACCAATTACTCCAAATGACTAAAAATTAGAATTTCAAGCTATTTATTTATATTACTACAATAATTTGTTTCCATACCAGTTTTTTAATTAAAGCCAATAAAACCCAAACTTTCAATAATTGTTTATTAACTCATCCTTACATCTAAACCAGCAATTGTCCACACCTAAAAATTATATTTTATTAGGATAATGAATTGCTACCTAATTCTTCCAAATTTGATTACAAGATCAGAAAATTTTGGAGAATCAAATAGTTGTAAAGTACGTTTTGTTAAATGTAAAAGAAGTAAAAATAATTTATATGAAAAACTATTTTTCCTATTATCACATAACAGTATCATAAAAACCACTAAACAAGTAAAGTTACAAATTAGAAATCACTTATAAAGGAGCGTACTCTTATCTTTCTTATTTTTAAGAGCACCCACTTTGCAGGAGTTTTTATTCCCTAGTCTTTCCAAAATATTTCTTTCTGACTTACCATATTATACTTCATTAAGAACGTTTTAAAGAGTCAATTAGTAGTATCGAATCTAAATTTATCCTTGTAGTAGGCCTACGGTGTTAATAAGGCAAAATCGGAAAAGTGCATAGTATAATGTGCCTTTGCTATTTCTGTATTATTATGTAAACATATGCTTACGTAAATATAGTGATTGTATTTTTATATAATAACGTTACTTACAGTGTTTTTAAATAATATGAATGATTTGATCTCTCTTTAGACTTTTAACGTAAAATTATTGAGCCCTTCTATACATTTTGGCGTCCAAAAAGACATGTATATGTCCTAAATTAGAGGTTCACCTTCTGAATTAATCTGCCTGTACTCTTCGAAATTTGTTCTAAAAACTGCTTAAATATGTGAATTTTTGCCAATTTAATTTACATTCTTGCACGTATTGAGGAATAACGTAAAATGAAGAACAAAACTTGACTTTTGTTTCTCGTTTTGTGTCTCTTAACATGAGCATTTATGTAATGTATCCTAATAATGTTCCATACGAGATCAATATATCAATGCAAAAATTTTTCTGTAAAGTTTATTTTAAAATATAAAGCTTCACTTAATATTTTCGGTTTTTATATAGTCTACAACAACTAAATAACATTTTTTTTCTTTTTTTAAAGCTGAAAACAAGTATATCTTAATCAGTCTAATGTCAAGTTGTTTAACAACACGATCAGAACATATTTTTAACAATAACAAAATTATCTTAAATTTTAATATTAATTTTTAAGCATTAATAATTGATTTTAAAATTACGTATGGAGATATAAATTATATTTTGTATCCTTATATTGAAGAATAGGCTACGTGAACTTAAATTCATACACTGATCTCATAATCAGAAGGTTTAAAAACTATTACAGTATTTAAATAATGATATAATTAATATACTTTAGCTATAATAATTAAAATATCACTGTTGATAGCTAAATATTAACAATTATAATATCCTTTGAAATAATTCTGTAAAAGATTCAATGGAAGGAAATCTTGGGAAAATAACTTTGAAAATTTTTTCGGAATAAAATCGTTTTCCAAGTAATTTTTAAAATATTTTTAATTATAGAAAAATTATTTAGCACCATTTAATTCAAATGCATAAAGATTTTAGACTATTTGCTTTTCACGCTGATTTGGCTAGAATGCAGAGAAGTTTTACTTTCACTTCTCGCTTCTATAGGATCTAGACTTAAACTTACAATCTTCGTAGACATGACAGTCCTTTCCGAACCACTCGATTTATTAATACCTCTCGATTGAGATCTACTAGCAGGAGTACTCAATTTTGATAAAGTAGAAGAAGTCCAACTGCATTTTCTTAAAGACGTTTTGTCAGAAATTTTTGCTGGAAGGGGTAGAGATGCTTCCGTGAACAAACATCGCACCCTCTGTATAATTTGAGGATGTTTTTCGCACATTTCTTCTATTAAATTGATTACCTGTTTGTAAAGTTCTTTTAATAATCTAATTTTAACATCTTCCATCTGTAATTCCGCATTCGCATTCGAAGTTTTGGCACTTAAAGTTAGTCTGTAATTGATATCGTCGGACCTGCTTAATTTTTCTTCTTGTTCTTGTATTTCTCGGCTGATTTTCTCTAAACTAAAATTCTTTTCGGTTAAATTCGTTTGCATATCTGTGTAAATCCTTTCTAACTCTTCATTCTTGACTCGTAAAGAAGCTATTTCATCTTTAACACGAATCAATTCTTTCCTTTTTTGTTCGACTTGTTCTTCGAGTTTTTTCTTTTCTGCTTCCATTTCGCGTACACGAAGAGTATCATCGTCTTCATCAGACTTAAGCCATTGTTTATATATTTCATTTGTATCTTTAACTAGCTTCAGGCTATTTTTTAAGCCCTTCACTTCTTCCACCATTTTCTCGAGTGTTTTGCTTTCTTCATAAATGTCATTTCTTAGTTTTGCTTTTTCTTGTTCCGCTTCGATTAATAAATCGATTTCCTTCCTTTCGTCATCGTCTTTTAATCCCAAAACACTTAGAATGCATTTGTACTTTGTTTGCAAAGCTTCTGTTCTGTTTTGGTATTTATTAAGTTTATTGTATAGCATCTGTCTTTCTTGATCAGATTGTCTTATTTCACATTTCAGAACATTCTTTCGAGCATTTAACTCTTCGAGTTGTCGTTTAACATTGCTTTCGAACTGTACATTTTCTTTCTGTACACTAAACACATCATCGACTTTCTTATCTAACAATTTTTGCAACCGTTTTAATTTTGCTTTTAATAAGCATTCTTCTATAGTAAGTTCTCCCCTTTCCTCCACCACTTTTTTATATTCGTTTTGAGCTGATGAAATGTAAAGCTTAATTTCTTGTAATTTATTCGTATAATCTGTTTGATCCGATTTGGTTTTTTGAAGTTTGTTTCTTAATCGATAAATTTCTTCTTGATTATTACGTATGTGAATATTTAAAAACTTTAAATTGCACATTCTTTCTTCGTGAATCTTCTTTAACTTATTTAATGTGGCTTTTAAATCAATAATTTCATCCTGTTCTGAAGTTCCATCTTTTCTTTCTCTAGAGCCTTGCTCTAATTTTAATATTTGGTAATCTAACTTGTATAATTCTTCTTGGTATTGAAGTACTTTTGCTTCTTCTCGAGATTTATTTTTTTTAATATCTTTAATATCGGATTTAGCTTTATCTATTCTATTTAAAAATACTTTTTCTTCCGATTTACACTTTTCTAGTTCCTTAAAGGCTTTTGTTTTAGCGCATAAAAAACCATTCAACTTCTTTTTTTCCTTCTCATATTTAATTTCAGCTTTTTTGATATCGTCTTCTAAACGCTGGAAACATTTTTCTTCGTTAGCTTCATCCTCTTTTAACTGTTCTAAATCTTTATCTAATTTTTCTTTCTCTCGATCGATATGTTCTAAATACAATTTTTTCTGTTCAATCTGTTTCTCTTTTTCTTTCTTCTCAATACGTAAACCTGACAATTTTGTGGTTAGATTATTAATAGCGTGTCTCTGGATCTCTAATTCTGAATTTGAATCTTCTTTGTGTTTCTGTAATCGCATTACCTCAATTCGAATCGTTTTCAATTCTTGTTCGGTACGTCTGAGAACATTTTCCAGATTCCTGTTATCGTGAATTGATCGTTCTAGAAACCTTTTTCTGTCCTTTTTATCGTCTTCTAACCGAGAAATCTCTTTTTTAATCTGCTCTAATTGCAGAACCGAATCGTTAATCTCATTATCTTTTTTTCGTATCTTTTCTATTCCTTTCTCTATCTGGTTTAAAATGTCACGTCTCTGTTGATGAGCAAGTTTAAAATCTTCAGCTAAACGATTCAGTTCTGCTTGTAGAGATAATATTTCTAGATTAATTTGTTTGGCCACAGTTTTCCAATGCTTTAAATCCTTATTAGCGTATTCTATTTTTACTTCCAGATCTCTTATTCTAGCGTTATTTAAATATTTGTATTTCTCCAATATTTCAACATCACCTTCGGTTTTAGCAGATTCTTTAAGCCATTTTTCTAAAGTTCCATGATCCATATGCAAATCGTTCTGTATCTTTTCTTTTTTACTCATCTGTTCTACTATGGAAGCTTTACACTTTTCTTGCTTCTCCTTACACGAATTTATTTCCTTATTTAGTATCTTTGAATGTTTTTCCAGCCACGATCTTTCGCGTAATAATAATTTATGAACATTCTCTCCAGCTATTAACTCTCTCTTTCTCGCTTGACACACTTGTTTTAAAGAATTAATCTCTTTTATCACATCCTTACGATGATTTTCCAACAAACTATTCAGTTTCGACTGATCGTCGATCTTTACCTGAATGTCTTGAATTTCTTTCTTCACGTTGGCCAATTCTTCAGATAATACACGATTTTCTTCGTTAGCAATAGGAAAAATTGGTTTCCCTTCCCATTTTAGGTTTGTTATATTCTCGGGAAGAGTAACATTCTCTACATCAGCCATCTTGCTCTACATCTCTCCACGTTGTTCTGTTGATTATTGATCGTTTATACACCCTGTTACAGTTAACCAATTGTGAGTCAGTCAGCTGTGTCGATACTGTTGCCTTAGCAACGTATTTTATCTACCCATAAACAAAATTAATTTATAAATTATATTTATAATTTAATTTTATATTAATTACTTTTTTATTTAAATTATATCAATTATGTATAATACAATCTGCAATAAAGTGTTTTTAAAATAATTTTTATAAAATTGATTAGATAGTTTTTATGTACCAGACTACGATTTTCGCTAAGAGCCTAAGAGAATACGCAATAGTACTGGTAATGTACACCTTTTATGTTTTTAACTCTCTCCGCTCTGTGATCACTAAGACCTTTTTTTAGCAAGCCCATTTTGGGTTCGGCCAGGCCCATAATAGGGCGGCCGGATGGTGAGGAACGGAGTCCGACAAATCCGGACGGACCATTCCAAAAAATTTCTGAGGTTTCTCG
Source organism: Centruroides sculpturatus (assembly GCF_000671375.1). NCBI lineage: Eukaryota > Metazoa > Arthropoda > Arachnida > Scorpiones > Buthidae > Centruroides > Centruroides sculpturatus. Next base: position 329,618 of record NW_019384895.1, read on the forward strand.
ACCGGTCCGAATTCGATTTTGGGTTCTCTAAAACAGTAAGATGCCATCTTATCCGTTCGGCCATTCAGTCATCGGTAATGCACTGTACACTGGCAATTAAAATCTGAAAACAACTTTTCGAAAACTTTTTCTTAATGATATAGAGCGTTGTAGGGTTTACGTCTAGAGTCATGTTTGCATAATGTCTCTGTAAAGCATATTTTTTAAATTTCATAAATATGCGGGTCATGTCTTGCAAATCCTCACCGTATGACGGCCGTGTGGCCGAGCGGTCAAGGTGGCAACCTGCCGCTCTGGGGGACCCGGGTTCGGATCCAGACGGGTAGATAAATCTCCAGAAATTTTTCGGTGGGTGGATCTCTTAAAAGAGGCCCTCTTAGTGCCTACAGGGCGGAAATAGTTTTAAAAAAGTCTTCACCGTATGGATAACTGGTATCTGCACCTCGCCGAACTCAAAACAAGTAAGCCTTGTGGTTGGCATGATCTGAAAGGATTTGAGTAGTGACATGATCTGGTCTAAGCCACCCGGGGGCCGATATACAGTATTTCCTTTCATTAATTACATATAAAATTTAATTGTAAACTTCTGTTCGCTCCTTGATGCTGGGTAGAGTTTAATATGTAAATCTTCCTCTTTTAGAGTTGTCCCAGCGATCTCAACTGTTTTCTAAATTTTTTAAAAAACTCTTTCTGCTTTGTAGGCACTAAGAGAGTTTCTTTTAAGAAAGCCCATTATGGGTTGGGCCAGGCCCACAATGAGACCGCCGGGTGGTGAGGAACAAGGCCCAACATATCCGGACCACCACCTGGAAAATTTCTGAGGAGTTTTCGACCCGTTCGGATCCGAGGTCACCAGAGCGCTAAGCTGCCACCATGACCGCTCGGTCTTCCGGCCGATTGTTTTATAAACTATTTCATTTGAAACGGCATGGCCCATTTCAAATGAAACAGTCTATATCAGTGTTTTCAACTGCCGGTCTACGAAAAGTTTTACCGGGTCGTAAAAAGTATTTCACCGTACTGATGCTGGTGCAATTGACTACGAGTGCATTTAAATAAATCTAGTAATCTAGAGTTACTGTACGTACTTTCTTACGTATAGTAATTCTAGATAAGCTTAATAAATAAGCATATAATTATTGGTTCATGTTAAAGCGTAGCTACCGCCGAGCAGTTGGAACAAACTGCTTCAGGCGTACGAATTATGAGGGCGCCAAGCTAGAAAGGGCGAAATAAAAACTTGTAAAAATATTTGTAAAATGATTTGGATTTAATAATTAATTAATTAACTATTAGATTTGAATCCGTTTGACAATTATGTACACTTTTTAAGTGCTTATCACCTGCACATCCTGTCGCGTTACCTGATAAAAATTGTAACAATTCTGATCCTTCCAAAATAAAATATTCAGGAAAGATCGTCATATCCCTCCGACATTTGGCCTAGTTTTGGATTTCAACTGCTTCGATTTTGTGAGCCCCCGAAATAGCCCCCTCCGGAAAAAAAGAAAGATATGTAAAAATTTGTTAAGTTAAACCGACAAGAAAACAAATTATATAAGTGTCGAACCAGCGACACCGGACTTTGACGTCGACGCTCATAGAGAATAACAGGAAAAACAAAATTTTAGATTTAGAAAAAGAAAATTTAAAATATTACAGTTAAGACGCAGTTTAGAAAGCAAAACGAAACTAGAAAAAAATATCAAAATGAGTGTAGGTGTCATAGTCAACGATTAAACGCGATCATAGTCTAAAAGATGGTGTCGAATGAATTATCTCCAGCCGAACTTTTCCACGAACTATACGAAGCTCCATTTACACCTGGAGACAGGTGGAAGACCAATTAGAACGCGATGATGTAAAGTCTGTCCAATTAGCAACAAGTCGATCTCGAAAAACTTATAAAAACACCGATTTCAAGAACAAAGGAAGCTTCCACGTAGACTACCTATTGTGTTCGTTTACCTCCGTTTTGTTTTTTCGTGCATCCTTTCATCTTTCGTGTTCTGTCTCTCGAGACTTCGAACTTTTTAGTTAACACTGTCAGGAAACCTCTACGACGCTGGACCAGATCGCCGCAGAAACTCCTACGACGCTGGACCATAACGCATCCGAAACTTCTACAACGCGAGACCAGGTCGAATCCGAAGACATCTTAAAGTTTTGAATCGAAGGACCTTTTACTAAAAATATGTAAGCAATTTCGATCAGAATAAACGGTTTCTCTGTGAAACATTTGTCTTTTCCTACTTCTTAAAACCGCCACCGACATACGCGTAAACCTTACAGCTATCCCGACGGTAGGGAATAAAATTCCCCCTCAATCAGCGTTCTCACAATTTAAAATGTGTTTTTATACTCATTTAAAAGAAATTATCATACTTCTATACGCGAAGTTGACGAACTACTTTTAATTCATACCGCAGCCTCAAGTACTTCTCCGACATTATGCATCATGCCTCATTTTTTTAACTTTATCGGCGACGACAGCTACAGCAGAACGAAGTTTTTAAAACTAAAATTCAAAATCAAAATTAATCAAAACTTCTTCAAGAAGCAGCATGTCACAGCATCGTCTTAGCTCTTTGGCTACTATATCAATTGAAAAATCAATAGCTTGTTAACTTGATCTGGAGAAAGTGATTGGCCGATTTACAAACGAAAAAGCGAAAAACATTTTGAAGTTTTTTTTTGTGTATTATTATTTTGTATTTTTTTTACTAGGATTCTACTTGTTCCAGGGCACTGAATATGTAGCTACACCCACTAGTCCATGTAAAATTATCCATAATTTTACCGGTCCGTGATGAGAGAAGTTGTAAAACATTGCTCTGCTTATGCTGTATTAAAGTCACTTTACCAGGCAATACGTACACCTTTTCTTGTTTTGCTCTTTCCGCCGTGTGGGTACTAAAAGAGTATCTTTTAGCAAGCCCATTATGGGTTCGGCCAGGTCCACAATGGGGCGGTCGGGTGGTGAGAGACGGGGATCGACACATCCGGTCAGATCACCCCCGATAAATTCCTGGGGATCCCGGGTTCCTCAGAGTGGTAGGCTGCCATTTTGACCGCTTGGCTATCCGGCCGTCGGCAATGCACTCTTAACTCTAATATGACTGGCACTCTGGCATTTTTATTATAGATGAAAAATTAGCTAATTTAATTGAAAATTAATTTCAATTATTATACTCGCCTTTTATAATATAAATTAATCATCGTTGAATTCCATCACGAATTAAAAATATAAAATCATCATTTTATTAAAATCTTTTAAAATTAAATTTTAATAGCATAAATTATTAATTATTTAAAATAAATATTTATCGATATTTCAGAAAACTTTAAAATTTATATACATTTGGCGGTAAAATAAACGAAACGTGAGAGAATCTGGCAGTACGTTTCGTTACTTACTACGCCATTTTTTCGAAAGACATTTTGAGAAGTGACAGTCAATTTTATATGTAGTTAAAAAGAAAGGAAATATATCGCTAAGAAGACGTACTAAATTGTTTAGTTAACATTTTAAAAGCTTTTATTTTCAGTTGGCTTGATAAACTGGAAAACAGTAATTTAATAGCTTTTATTTTCGTTGATTTGGAAATTTACGGACAAGATACCGTTACAGTATCCTTTATAAGGTAGAATTGGTGGTAACTTTATAAAATTACGTTTTACTATAGAAATATTCCTAATTCGTATTATAGATTGGTGTAAGTTCATATTTTTTAAAGTTAGTAAATATATTGACGTGAATTACTTATTTAAGTCGAGTGTTTTTATATGAATTCGTGGATAAATTTCTGTCGAGATGGCGATTTCGAAACTTCCTCTTACATATTGAAACATTACTATTAGCACGCGGCTGATTACATCTTAATGCCAAATTTTTATGTTAGGCTGATTTCTATTTTTAATACTGGTGATTCAGTCGTGTTTAAATAAATTATGAATCAGTAATAAATGCTAGATCGAATTTATTACTTTGTACAGGATTCTATGCTTGTTTTCATTGTTAACTCATTATAATTGGATCGACAAGGTAAAGATACAAATAAATTTATATTGAACTGTATCATATTAAAAGTGGAACTGCCATTTGTTATGTGGTTAATATATTTATAGCAAGATGATGGCTGTGTTCGGCAGACTTGACAGTTCTGGAACAGTTGAGTATTTTTCTGCTAAACGCCTCTATGGTAGTGCCGTTTTGGAACATTTTTTGGTATTTTGATGTCACATTTAATAGCGTCTTTTATTTACATTACCTATTGCTACCTGAAACTGACCAATGATGGCTGCTTTTTGTTCCAATGTATACGCCACTTGTCGTTCGGCAGATGTAACTACGTAACAGCTACCGATTGAAACACCTTTGCTCAGTTACAAGTGTTGACTCTGCTGAATGCAGCCATTTACTATTGCTGTGAATATGACTGCTGATACATACATAGAAACTAGAGCCAGAATGTTATTAGATGTTAACCTGAAAGGCCACTAAAATTCATGTTTGATTGAAGGGAGATATAATGTAGTGTACTAAAATTTCACAATAAATTCAAATAAACATTTTAGTACTTTGCTTTATTGACTTGGAATGCCTACAAATATTGTTAAGTTCAATTTATTATTTGATTTTGTGCAAATTAATTTATGTGATATAAATTCGTTTCAATGTTTTGAGATATAAAACTAAATGGAAATTGTCATGTGACTCGGGAGTGTCTTTTGCAATCCCTTAAGATTTTCCCACCTAAAACAAAGGAACAAAGGAATTAGTACATTTTTTTATGTTGTGAGTCATGACTAGTGTGGAGAGTCCGTGTAGTGCTTTGCTGAGTGTCAGGTGCCAGAGTGTTGCCCACAGTGTGAAGAAAATAAAAAAAAATTTTTTGTTGTTTTACAATTGTTACGAAGTTTGTACCTTTATTGAGAAATGTAAAAAAATTATATGAAATTTACTTTAAACTTTTCCCCTTATCCACAAAGTACAATGGTTTCAAATAATGGTTACATTAGCAGGTTTACAATGAAACCTGCTAACCCGTATATTTGAAAAATGTTTTCAAATATTACGATGAAACCTGCTAATGTTACCATCTGCTTAAGTTGACCACTTTGAGCTGGTCCCTGCAAAATAATACATTTTGCAATGGGAATACAGTAGATCCCCCTATAACACTGTAGATAATTTTGTGTTATATGAATTCCATGTTGTACGAGTCACTTAGATTTTACAAATACATGAGTCGTTCCCAACCCGGCAACATGTATTTGTAAAATCTAAGTGACTCGTACAACATGGCATTCATATAACACGGAATTATCTACAGTGTTTTAGGGGGGTCGACTGTATATCTGCAAATAGTGGCCACTGTCTTTTGTGACCATTGACCACTTTGGTCATGTCCCAAGATAAATCATCTTGGGTAAAGTGACCATTAAAAAGAAACATAAAACCAAAAAATTTTAAAGAATATCATTTAATTTGTATTGATCACATTGCAAATATAAAATATTTGAAACCATTGTACTTTGTGGATAAGGGGAAAAGTTTAAACTAAATTTCTTATAATTTTTTTAAATATTTATTTTGGGAAGCTTAGTAAAGAAATGAGTTTGAAAAATTTTAAATAATCATAAATTGAAAATAACATAGTGATGCTGTGCAATTTTTAGCAGCTGCATTGGTGGGAAATTTTTTCATTTCCATTATGATGATGATCACATTGGGTTGATATTGAAGTTTCCCATGTCAGAGTTTTATATTTTTATTTTGTCCAGTAAAGTGAGCTAGCTTTGTGTGTTCTTTGCTTATTGTTAAATTTCTTTGTATAGATTTTTAATTTGAAGATTAGATTCATTTTCTTCTTTATTTTCAATAACACCTGAGGTTATTATGCCAGTATAATAAGAAAAGAAAATTTTAGCTGATGAAATTTTAAGAAACGAAGTTATAAAGCAATCCAAGATTGATGAGTTTCTCACAAAAAATTGAATTTGTTGCATTTTTTCTTCTTGAGTTTTTGTTTAGACAACTATATATTCAATTGTTTTGCATGTTTTTATATTTCTTATTAAATTGCCTATATTTAGGTTTTTTGCTTATTTCTACTTAATTAAGTGATTTCATTCAAGAACATCTACATCCCTCTTTCTGCATAAGATGACCACTTTGAGCTGGTCCCTTCAGTGGTCACATTAGCAAGTTTTACTATAATCATAATTTAAATATGAGTGATTGTTTATTTTTGATAATGCTAATTTTAAATGCAATTTCAAATCTAATACATTTGAAGATGGCTGAGAATGTTTAGAAAAATATCCATGATACTGTTACAATTGAAAAAATTGCTATATCATACTAAACTATTTATATTTTTAAATGTGGTTCTTATAGTTTTTTTTTATAATTTGTTTTTTAAAACTTTAGAAAAATATATTTTGCTAAATACTATTAAAGTTATTATATGAGAAGTAGTTGAAAGTTTAATCATTTGCATGTGACCCAAAAAATTATCATCGCTGATGAACTATTTGTGATTCAGTTTAGCATTGTGATATTGTTCATTTACTGATTCAAATATTATGTAACAGATAATTTATTCTGTTCTAATGGCAGAGAACCTGAAGATAGTCTAAATTAAATCAAAAGTGCTTGTTGCTTATTAATAATTTAGATGTAGCAACAGTGTTGTTTCTTTATATAAATTTATTAAGTAAAGATTAACACTCATTGATAGGAAAACAAGTTACACATCAGATAGAATTGTATGATTTTTACAAAATGATACATAACTATGTTTGACATAAACAGATGTCTCAGACACGATTCAATTGCATTTTAGATAATGCTACCAGAGTGCCTTAAAATTGCTACACAATTAGCCTGTGAAAAGACTTGCAGAGGCTTACTGCATTCAGAATTTTCAGTTAACTCGTTTGGAGATTTTCAAACATCAGCCATTCTTGTATTAATATAACGCAGTACAGAAATTATGCAACCTGAGGGATGGCTATTTCAACTAATTGTCTGTCATTTGGTTATTCTGATCTGACTGATGATGACAGCAGATATGGGAGGCAGACTCTGGACACCCTAGATCAGGCATGGCCAACATACGGCCTGTGGGCCAGACCCGGCCCGTCTAATGAATTTATATGGCCTGCGATCAATCTTTCAATATTAGGTATTGAAGTCTGAATAGCTCAATGAAAAATTCTGATGTCTAAAAAAAGAAAAAAAGGTCAACAACTCACTGTGCATTTAGAGTTAACCCTCCATTACAAATCTCTTAAGTACAGCGTAGAGTGTTGATAAAGCATGATAATGTGAAAAATGTATCTGTAATCTCTATCTAAAATTCAGTCTCTACGGAGTGGCACCACAATGAGATTTCGCACCACCTCAAAATCTTCCTAGGGCAGCCTCTGGTTTGGCTTGTGGAAAAAGTTTTCTTTCCAATTCGGCCTGGAGGGAAAAAATGTTGGCCATCCCTGCCCTAAATAGATCACCAGAAGAGAGTGATAATGGCTGCATTCAGCAGACTCAACAGTTCTGGAGCTGTTGAGTATTTTTCTGCTGAATGCCCTCTACAATAGCGCTCTTTTGGAACATGTTTGGTGATTTGATGTCACATTTGGTAGCATCTTTCATTTACACTATCTTTTGCTACCTAAAATTGACCAATGAGGCTTTTTGTTTTAATGCAATGTCACTTATTATTCAGCAGATTCAGGTTGCTATGTAACAGCTACCAATTTGCTCAGTTACAACTGTTGAGTCTGTTGAATGCAGCCAATCTGATTGTGCGACAAGTATGAAATGCTGTAGTGGCATCTTTGTTCCCTGTCAAGAGACAGGTGAAGGACTTGCTACAGAACCCTGGGTTTTTCCATACCATTGGCAAATGATTAGCAGAAGCAAATATTCATGCACAATGATTACTATGTCCTGCTATTAGCATCCTAACATCATTGGCTCTGATTGCAGTGGTGATGCAATGACAAAAGCATAGACTGTTACAGGCTGGCTGCATGTTATCTTTAGCATAAAATACCAGTTNGGCAAATGATTAGCAGAAGCAAATATTCATGCACAATGATTACTATGTCCTGCTATTAGCATCCTAACATCATTGGCTCTGATTGCAGTGGTGATGCAATGACAAAAGCATAGACTGTTACAGGCTGGCTGCATGTTATCTTTAGCATAAAATACCAGTTCTGTTTGAAGACAGATGACTACTGTATTAGAGTACGGAGGATTACTGGCAATATTTCAATTCTACCTTTACTGTTGAGTAGCATACTGTCCTCACTGCTAGTATGTTGATTTGGATGTCCATTTTGTATGTTAGTTGGTTGCTTCTAGTAGTTGTATGAGGGACATTGATTGCATAGCAGTATGTTCAGGAATCTCACACTTTCATGTATTGCCTTTCATAGCAGAGCTGCAAACAGTCATTGTTCAATAAGATAATGCTTGACCACATGTTGATGTCTCTATTGCATTGTCCTATGAGTGTGGAGTTTCTTGCTGACCATGAATTATGATAATTTTTCTTTTCTTTTGGATAATTCTTTCTCATTTAACAAATGAAAAACAGCAATTCAAAGATTGAAAAAGGGTTCATCTCCTGGTATGGAAAGATTAAAAAATGAATTTATTGAGTCATTGCTAAGAGTGATCTGTTTGGAAATTCTTAGTCTGTTTAATAAAATTAAAGAGGAGGTGGTTTTTCCAGAGATATGGAAGAAAGTTTTACTAAGAATGATTTATAAGAAAGTAGTTCAAGAAAAAACTAATCCATATAATTATCATCCAATAGCATTGTTGAACTTGTTTTTAAAAAATTGTTTACTAGTTTATTATTGAATCAGATAATAAAATGGCTAAATGAGTATACAGATATTCCTTAATGCAGTTTTAGTTAATGTGCAAAATTAATTGCAGAAGTTTTAGTGATGGCTTGGTAATTATACAGTTTAAGGGAATATGAGTTTTTTTAATTATTTTTTTTTTTTAAAAAAGAAGGTATATTTAATAGATATTCAGAAAACGCATAACATTTTCCTGGGCAATCTATATAAAGTGTTATAAGCAAAATATTATAGGACTACTTACCGATTGTGCCCCGTTCGAGACACCATTGATTAATGTGCCACCCCACGATGAAAACAAGCTTAATCAATGGAGTCTCGAACGGGGCACAATTGGTAAGTAGTCCTATAATATTTTGCTTATAGCACTTTATATACAGATTGCTTGGAAAAATGTTATGCGTTTTCTGAATATCTATTAAATATACCTTCTTTTTTTAAAACATAATTAAAAAAACTCATATTCCCTTAAACTATATAATTACCGAGGGATTAATTAACTGCATTAATCAAGGAATTCCTGTAATGCTATCTCAATATTTCAAGGGGCCTTTGTTCAGGGGGGACAATTTATAATACTTCCATTCTTAACAGTTAAATTCAAAATGTGTTACTGAGGAAAAGGAGGAAAATTTATTCACTTTTTATTGATATAGAAAAGGTATTTGTAACATTAACCTTAATTTATTATGGAGAAAACTCTAATAATGTGGGATTCTAGATCTTTTATTATTTTGCTTAGGAATTTATTTTCTATTACCAGTTACCAAATAAAAGAAAACCCTGTTAATTTTATTTGCATAATATCTACTAGAGATTTATCCCAGTGAGAACCACTAAGTCATTTGTTGTTTATTTTGTTTATAAATGGCCTTCCAGAGATATTTCATTGTTCTGATCTTTGGTGTTTTTACCTAAATGTCATGGATAAGCTGGCATTGTTTTCTTTATGCAGATATTAGAGAGGTTGCAGCCGATGTTTTCAACGCAAAAACGTTTATGTCAGATGTTCAGCACCGCTTTCCTAAAGGCCTAGAAGTTTGGCAATGGTGTTTGGGACGTTGAGTATGATTCTGCTGACTATCCAAACACCATTGTCAAACTTCTAGGCTTATAGGAAAGCGGTGCTGAACGTCCGACGTACACGTTTTCGCATTGAAAACATTGGCCGCAACCTCTCTAATGTATTACTACTAGCAGACTCAAAGTCATCTTTATGGAAGAAACTGATTTTATTATCTTATTATGTGATAAATGATGTTACTATTATGTGGCTGTTTATTTATAAATTCTGTTTCATTTTTTCCTCTTGTATGGGAGTATTTATATCAATAACAAAAATAAAAAATAAATATAAAAATTTAGATATTCCAAAATATTTTTCTTTTAAACATTTAAATGCCTGCATGAGAATGTATGAGGTAGTCAAAAATAAACTGAACTTTTGTCAGAAATTTCATTACACATCATCATTTTCAAAATAAGTCTGTACTATAGCTATATGCTTCTGTCAGCAACCATAAACTACTGTCAATATTTGTAAAGTAGTTCTTAAAGTAGTAGTTGTTAAAGTATATATTTTTTGTGATATCTTTAAGAAGTTTTTGTTATAGCTTCCATTTCTTCTGTTGATGGGAATTTGCAATCTTTCGATTTCTCTTTCTCATTTTAAAAAACAAAAGTCTGCAGGACAACTTCAAGGAAACAAAAAGACTGAAGAATTGTTATAATTGATGAGATATTTATTAACTCAGCACAATCATCTGAATGTGAAGTTGGAAAATGATTCTTTAGATCACAAAAAAAAAAAATGGCTTTCAGGACTGCTTTGACAAGTAGTATGGAAGTTGGTAGAAATGTATGGTTTACAGTACCTTGAAAGTGATGTTTGAAAGCTTGTGTGCATTGTTTAGAAAAATAATGGTAAAAACTCAGTTCAATTTTGACTATCTTGAAAATATATAAGCTGTTACTTTTTTTACTTTTAAGATTTTATTTTGAAATTTTAGTTTGTTAGATTGGAACATATATTGTTTTAGATACCATATTTTTATAAATTATTTGATTTAGTTTACTTACTTAATTTAAATTAATTGAATGACTTTAGTATTAATTGCTATTAAGAACATTTTCTTTAATGTTAATACCACAGAAATGGCAGCTGCTCCAATCACAAAGATTTTGCTGAAGAATACTACTAAAATGAGCTTGAACGAACGGTGAGCATTTGAACAAAGTTGCAAATAGGCAACATTATATGAAATTAAATTTTAATAAGGTCTCTATTTGCACTTATGTGTTTGATGACCAAATCCCACTCAAATGATCTCATTTTGAGATACATCTTAATTATTAATCCATTTAATGGATTTCAGCACATTTTTGTAGCCATGTTTTTGTTGTATATCTGACTTTAAGAAAGTGTGGAATTTTAATTATCATCTCAGAAAAAAAGTTATTTTATTGGCTGTTTCAAAAATGTAAATGCCAAGTAAATTTTCAGACCTGGAAAGTCTGAAAAATCAGAGAAATTTTAGTATTATTAATAAATTTATAACATTTTGAACTAAATTTTTTAAATAACAGTAGAATTTATATTCGTTTTCATTTGAAATTATGACTCAGATCAGTTTTTATACTTTTTCTAGAAATTCAAGCAGATTTTAACAAACAATTGACTATAAAAAATTTTTATGACAAATTTGAGTAGTCATTTTAATATAATTGTAATTTTAAAAAATTTATGTTATAGTGATTTTACATAAAACTATATTTTAAAATCCGCAAGTTTTTAAATTTTATTTTTAGCTTTTAATTGTTTTCGAATTTTATTATAAATTTTTCATTTATCGTAACTATTTTTAAAAAATTGTATAGGTTTAAACAAACTTTTACATGAATGTATAAAATATAAAATTATTCAATGTTAATATTTAAACATTAAATGATTAACTAACTAAATTATATTATTTGAATGTAGCTCAGTTAGTTCTGTCACTTTTTATTAAACTATTAGTTTTTTTTTTTTTTTTTTGAACAAGTTACTAAAAATGTAAGAGATTACTTTTGTTGGTTAATGTATACCTAGGTAACTAAAATGGCTGCTCTTCCGGTAATCTTGAGTCGGGCTGTTGAATGAATAATTGTCGATAGAGGGAGCTTGCAAATATTGTGTTTTGAATTAAATTTATGCCTTCTACCGTGAAATGTGATGTTTTGAATTTATGCAAAGTTTTAATTGTCTCCCAGTCATAGTTAGTTTGTTCAGCAATTATATCTACAGTGGAACCTCGGTATACGTCTGCTTTAGAATACGTCCAATTTGGAATACGTCCTGTTTGGACGAAACAAATTTTGCTCGGTATACGACATAATTTAATTATACGCGTCATCAATGAACAAGTAGCACTATCGGTGTACTAGACCAGACTAGACGTTCGTGGTGCAATGGTTTATAACTTTGCTTAATTTCTTCTGATTTTAATTCTTAAGTAAAATTTTATTATTTTTATTAATCACGAATCCCAAAAAGGCAAATGAAAAGCGACAGAAAACTAAAAAAATGACTAGAATTACAATGGAACTGATGAAAGAGATTGTTGAGAAATACGAAGGTGGCACGCGTGTTCGAGATTTTAACTGTTGTTTACCGTATTCCGAGAACGACGATATGGACAATCGCGAAAAATAAAGACATTATTAAATCTGCTAACGTTGCGAAAGGGGTTAAATCAATTTCTAAACAGAGATCGAAGACATTAGATCATGTCGAGAAATTGCTTTTGCTTTGGATAACTGAAAAACAGTGCTGGAGACAGCGTATCGGAAGCAATTATTTGCGAGAAAGCTAAAATGATACACGCTGATCTCACGAAAAATCAAGCAGGAACTAGCCAGGAAAGCGAGGTGTTTAAAGCCAGCCATTTTTTTTTTTCATGAGAACAGATTAATCATTTTTACATTACTTCTTATGGGAAAGATTGGTTCGGTATACGTCCAATTCGGTATAAGTCCAAACATTAGGAACGGATTAAGGTCGTATACCGAGGTTCCACTGTAATTGAATTGTATTCGTATCATACATAATTTTATTTGTTTATTTGGGTTTTTTTCTAATTTGATGGTAAGTTTCCAAGTTATCCTTAATTTAATTATTGGTCTAATAGTAACAAAAAAAATATGTCTGGTGTGGATAATAAATCTGATGAATTTTGGACTGGATGCGCCACACGAAGGTTCTTTCAACTTATTGATTCAGGTTTTGAGGAGTTAGGATTAGATAAGAAGATTAGTAAAGATGTAAAATTTGCAGTTTTTTTAGGTTTGCAACATGTTGAGGATGTGTGCACTGATTGCTTGAAAACTTGTAAATTAATATTTCGATCTGATTGGAATTCAATAATGTTATGATGTAATAACTGTAGAAAGAACTATTCTGCCTTTAACGGAACATTTAAAGGGAAATTTGGTCATATTACATGGGATGCAATAATTTCATTTATTGGCACTTACTATGTTTAGAATGTTCTCTAACCAACACTGCAATTGCTGTTGGCATTTCTAGAAAGACCTCTGTTGTTTTGGCTAACCATATCTGTTTTGTTTTGATGATTTTTGTGCACAGTTTTTCTTCATTTAAAGTAGGTGGTCCTAATTAAACTGTTGAAATCTACAAGACTGTCATATGTAAACAAAAGTACAAAAAGGGAAGGAAACTAAAGAGTACGAAATGGGTGGTAGGAAGAATTTGTAGGGAGGACAACACGTGTTTCATTTGTCAAGTTAACAATAGAAGTGAAAATACTGAACTGGGTGATATCGAAATTTGTAAATACTGGAAGTGTTGTAATAACAGATGAATGGAGATGGTACAACCATATAAACAAACTTGAAGGTATTGAAATTGAACATAAAACTGTGAATCACTCAGAAAAGTTTGTTAATCCATTAACAGGAGCTCACACACAAAAAAATAGAAAGATTATGGGGGTTTCTAAAGAATAAAAGAAATCTTCCTAAACATTATATATCAGAGCTATCAGATTCTTACCTTTATTTGTCTATGTATAAAAACTTATTAAACTGGCAAATGAAAACATCGGGAGAACGATTTCAAACATTTGTCAAACATTTAAGTTGGATATATTCGGGTTCAAGTCAGATTTCAAAGTGGAAAGAACTGGAGTGTGTGCTTGCTGCCCCTATTTCTAATAATAAAAGGACAGTAAAAAAGGGAAAGGGAAAAAATCTGCAAATAAAGATGATAACACGGTTACAACTGGGGGAAAAAGGTCTATGTCAAAGGATTGCAACACAATCTAATAATGGTGTGAAAAAACATCTAAAAAAGAATTAAACTACCTAAAACATGAGTATTTTTCATACATTTTAAATATTCGTTGTATGTGTACATAGTTAACCCCAAAGGGCCTATATTTCGGAATTACATTCTAACCTAACCCAACCTATTTAATAAATTACCAAAATTATTAATGTAAGATGTAAAATAATTAAAAAAAATATGAAGGCTGGGAAAAATTGTTAATTTATTAGAATAGGTTTGGTTAGGTTAGAATGCGATTCCAAAATATTGATCATTGGTGTGACCTAAGTACATTTTAATCCTAAATCTTACGATTACAAATAATTATCGGTAGCATTAACAAATGTATGTAAAATTCGCTATCATATTTTTGTCACTACGCAATTGCAAGTAGATTCCAAAATGGCGACCGGAAGAGCGACCATTTTAGTTACCTAGGTATACCTTAATCTAATTGTTTGTCTTAGACATTCATATTATTTAAAATTATCAGTTTACATTTGAAAAAATTACTGATTCATAATTATCTAAAGCCTTAAATAAATTCATGCATTTTCAAATGGAGTTGAAAAATTGACTTCCAGAAGATAATTACAAATCAAGTCCTGCAAGTTCACAATAAAAATTTATTAACTCCTTAAGCCTCGAGCAATTTTTGATATTAATGTAATTAAACATAAAAAAATACTTAAAACTGAAAAAAAGGAAAGAAATGTGTTAATTTTGAAGAAAAAGCTTCAAATTTTATTTTCCTTTGTCTGGTCTTTCTGTGAAATTTGACACTGACAAGTCATTGTTTACACAGCTGGATGACCTTGAAAACAGCTGGTGTCATATTTCCCAGGACATTCTCATAGACGTCTCAGGAGGAGAAGGGTTTAAAGTAGGATGAATACTAACTAGACCTATATTTTTAAAAAATTAAAATTTTTATTGAGATTTCCGACCCCCCTCGACTTAATTAAACTTATATATAATAAAATCTATTAATTAAAAAACTATCGGAGGTCGTTTTTGACATCAGAAAGTAGCTATAAATAACTTTACTGAAGGAAAATCAGCGCACTACAACTTTAGAACGATGAATGAAATTTGATATCAAACTCCCATTAAAAACTATTAAAAAGCAATTAAGCGTGAAGTGTGTGTCATTAAAGGTAAATTAAAATCGCGATAAAATTTTTTTGTATGGAAAAAAATTTTGAAAAATTTGGAGACAAAAAACATTCCAAAAATTCAAAAAATAAATTTTTTCAAAAATGGCCTTAAGGACTGCATTTTATGTAACGCTATGTAACTTGCCCGAGATATCTCAGGCTTGGGGCTTAAGGGGTTTTAAAGTGCTCCAAAGTAATTTGCACATAAACATTGCAAAATATGCATTTCCATGAACTCTGTCTATCTGTTTGATGATGTTTTACAGAGGTACAGAATATTGGATTGAAAATTTTCCCTGAACATACACAAAATTTCTCTGAAAGTTATTGTGCACAGAATAAAACAACAGTTTACAAATCAATTGTGAGAATATGGGCGAGGTTACTTTACTTGTAACCTCTTTGATTTGTTGAGTCATGAGACCCACTCACTGGGTCACTGGATGGCGTTAAAATATAGAAGGGTCTTAAATGTGAGTGGGGAGAGTCACATGTAAGTTCCGATCGTAGACAGTTTAAATATCTGTACAGTTGACCCCCCCAAACACTGTTGATAATTCCGTTTTATATGATTCCATGTTGTACGAGTCACTTAGATTTTACAAATACGTGAGCCGTTCACAGCCCAGCACAACAGTGTTATAGGGGGGTCGACTGTACTTAATAAAAGAATCAAACAAGTTAACAAATAAGAAAGGTTTAATTGGATAAAAACAGATGAAGAGGTACAAAAGAATAACCTATCATTATATCGAGGCCTAACTACATACACCTCTAATCACGGAGAGAGAGATTTTACAATTGGTTAAAATAATAACAACTCAGTCGATGTGTAGAGCTTATCTTCTTATAGGGAGCATGACGTGGTGAATGCTGGAGAGTTGGAGGGGGACTATCTTCTTCTATAGCAGGTTTGAATTCCAGTTGACTACCTGTCATTTATGGCAGTTTTGTGTTAGTCTAGATCAGGGGTGGCCAACAGTTTTTACCCTGGGCAGAATTGGAAAGAAAACTTTTTCCATGGGCCGAACCAGAGGCTGCCCTAGGAAGATTTTGAGGTGGTGCGAGATCTCATTGTGGTGTCACCCTGTAGAGACTGAATTGTATATAGATATTACAGATACATTTTTCACATTACTTACGACGAGATTTGTAATGGAGGGTTAACTCTAAACGCACAGTGAGTTGTTGACCTTTTTTTCTTTTTTTAGGCGTCAGAATTTTTCATTGATCTATTCGGACTTCAGTAGCTAATATTGAAAGATTGATCACACGCCACATAAATTCGTTAGACAGGCCGGATCTGGTCTGCGTGCCATATGTTGGTCTGCCATAGAGAGACAGTCTTATTCTTGTGGACTGCCTCAAACTTGTGGATTTTTCCAGTTTTTATTCTTACTTTCCTCCAATCAGAGTTTAGGGTTTCAATCATCTGACAGGACATACATCTGACATAAGGGACAGACATAAACGATAACAATGTTCTAAGGGAAATTCTATTTCCTTTTTCCATGAAAAACGACAACTTTTGTCTATTTTATGATTAAAATATTACATTGGAATTATTAATCAAGCAGGTAAATCTAAGACTGTACCAGCATGTGATAAATAAAACGAATAAATTTTCAAAATAAATTGTTCTCTAATCTCGCATTCTCACACAATAAATATTACTGTGTAGTTTAAAAATTTGAATTTTTAAACTACACAGTAGTTTAAAAATTTAAATAGAAAATTTTAGATTAAATAGAAAAATTTAAATTTAAAAAAAATTAAATCATACAAATATTTAAATAGGCCTACCATATTTGCTGCACAACACTAAACTGAATATATTAATTAAAAGAAACATATGTCATCATTACAGGATAGCATGTATAATTATAAATTTGTAATGCATTGATTAATAAAAGTAAAATCAAAATTGAACCACAAATAATCTATTTTTAGCAAGGAGTGCTAATTAATGGTCTTTGGCATCCAAAAATGCAAAATTTATTTATGATGATAATGACGTACAATTTTTTAAGAACTGCACCAACTTTTAGAGTTTTTGACTGAATTTTTCATTACTATAATTATTATTTTTTGAAAATGTAACCATGTTTTTATGATGTTTTAAAATATATTTCAACATTAATATTTTTTATTTCATAATAAATCTACGAATGATAAAAGAAAACAATGTTTAAATTTCTCTTTATTTATTTATTTATTTATTGAGAAAATTCAGAAAGTTTTTAAATGTAGTTTATTAATTTGAAAATTTTCTGTGCTGAGAAGTGACTATTTCATTTAAATTCAATACAACACAAAATTTTGCTCATTAAATAGTGTAGAAAAAAGAATTCTGAAATAAAAAATAGAATCTCTTTTTTGGTTCTTTTTAAAGCCCTGTTTCAGTTTGTTTTTCATAAAAATTGAAACTGTGGCTCTGTAACTGAGACAGATTTGTTTTTATTGGAAGTGTGCATAACTGTGTAACTAAGCAGTGATATAACAAATGACTGAATTGATCGAAAACAAGTCAACAACATTTCATTTTCACTTTAAAACACGAGCCGTGCAGTTTGGCAAATTACCTCAGAATATGTCTTAAGTTTATCCAAGATGCTATTCCATTTTTTGTGGCTGTTGCTGTAATAATTCTACCACAAATGTTTCCAGGACTGCTTTAATTTTCCTTGAAACATATTCATGTGATCAGACATATTCTGCACTCCTTCAATTTTAGTTATGACATTAACACTAGACTTTAGTTCTTATTCTATTATTTTAATTGCTTTATGAGAGGTTAAATTTCTTCATTTATTGGTGCAAGCATTTCACATGGTCTCCCACTTTATTTCCCGCTGCTAAAATTTTTAGAAAGGTCTTTGGCTACTTATAATCTAAATCGAACATGGGTTATTTTTGATTTATTTGAAGACATATTTATGGTAGTATGTAAAGCATTATTTTGGCAGTATCCAGGAAAATCTAAAACAGATAAAACTGTCATATCACTGATTTTCTTTATCAGATAATTTTGACATTGATTTACTAATGTCAACTTATCCCATACTTCTGTTATAGCTAGCAAATGTTTAGGAGCATTCCATATGTATACATTTTCTAACAAACAAAACCTTCAAACTATTATGCTGTGGCATTTTCCATCATTTTTGATTTCAATAACATCACAGTTATCTGTGAAAATTAATTTGTATTGTCTATATTCTATTTAAAAGTTTTTTCATTAGTTTTTATCGTGTTAAATAAGAAAAAATGTTCAAAATGCATGACAATAATTGCGTTATTTGTTTTAACTATTAGTAAGACTGAGTGGTTGTTCACTAAATTGAAATTAATCTTTCATTGGATAGAATATATGTATAGATTAAAGCATCAATATAGAAAACTTGAATAAAAATATCAGTAATTTAGTTTCGTGTTTGTGCGCTTCATCAATGTAATCTTGGTTAAATTATTAAAAAATAGGATCTTGCATATGTACATTATTTTTTTAGGCTTTTGTTGTTGTCATCAGTTATAATTTTGTTGGTATTTGGAATTCCATATATATTTGATTAGAATTAATATAAAGCACAAGAATTCAAATGTTTTAAACATTTAAATTTCTATATAAACCACTATTAATTTGTAAAATGTTCTTTATAAAAAATTTTAAAAAAGCCTATTAGTTTTATTCTTAACATCTACATACTATACTATTCAAATAATACACTGTTTTATGTTTATATGCATAAATTTAAAATTCTAACTTTTTATTTTGTTAATAGTTTCATGTAATGTTACAGAATTGTGTACTGGATGTAATGTTTTAATTGATAAGTGAATTTGTTTTATTTTTTTTTATTTTAAGAATTAATTTATTTTAGATTAAAAAATTTAGACTTAGTCAAAATTACATTAAAAGTAAAAACTTTTTTTTTTATCAGTTATTGTTAATTTTAAGTTCTCTGTAAATTCTTATAAGAATTAGTTCAGCATTTACAAATATTCCTCTAGAATTTTCACTTTAAAATATGAAAGTGTTAAATTTATTAATGGAATTCTTACACTTAAAAGAAATTGAAATAGATTTTTATAAGTTTTATTCTTTTATAAATGATAAATTTTCTTGTTAATTTTTTATGAGCAAACTGATTGACAGTATCTGCTTAGATTGTTTTCAGATTTATGAAGTGAGAAATCAGGTTCTCAGAAGTATTTTGAATTTAAACTAATTATTTCAAATTTTTATCAAAAACATGGCTGTGCTGAACTTATATCGAATGAATTTATTTTTTAATAAAATATTTAAGAACAGTTGTGTTCTTGAATGGATTTTGTTGGATTTTAATTCCAACCATTATAAAAGCTCCAGATATAATGATTATAAAGGGACAAATTTTGTTACCCTGAAGGAGCTTATTATTTTTGAGTGGTATGATGTTCAGAATATTTTTCTGAACTAAAAAAAGAAAAAACAATTATGAATGCCTCTCTTCCTTGAAGCTTTACTACATATCGTCAACAAGGCCAGAGTACAGTGAACTCCATCAGACAAAAGATCCAACAGCAGCGTCAAGCATCATTGAAGAATCGTCGTTTAGCTCAACAGATGGCTAATAGACCAAGTGTAATTGCTGCTCTTAAAATTAAGAGAGTATGTTTATATTTTAATTTACAAAAATTTATGATGAACGGCAATATTAAAAAAATTACTTTTATTAGACTAATAGATTTCATATATCTTCAGAAAAGTTTGAAACAGCGGTTGGGTCAGAGTCCAGGTGGATTTTCTGGTGGAAGCAGTGTGAAGTCCAGATTGTCATTTGGTCGTCAAGGAAACAGGAATGTGAGAGGCAGATTGGGAGGAGGTGGACAGGGAAGAAACCGTGGCCGTGGCGTTGTTGCTGTTCGTAAAGGCGTACGATGGTCTGGATTTGGTGATGGCACCAATAATGCAAGATCTGGTACCTCTCCGATGTTGAAAGCACGATTAGGAAATCAAAATGCCGCAAATAAAATTGGACAAACTAGAAACAGAGGATTTCGAAGAGGAGGTATGTAAATTTTTCATTATTGCACTAAAGCCTTAAAAACAGATTTTATTGTCTTTTGTCATTTATATTAAATTAATATTTTATTCTGAATCTTATGCAGTTCTATAGTGTTCAATTTAAAAAATATATATAGTAAAATCTCACTTTATGTAAAACTGTATAATACCCCATTTGCACTAAGCATTTCAGTTTAGATTGTGATAAGATCGGTGAATGTGCTGTGGTGCAACCTCTCTTGACCATTTCAGTCAAGATTGAAATGGTCAAGAGAGGATGCTTAATTGCGATCAATGCATGTGAGTTTTTGAAACTAGATCCAGTCATAAGAGAGTTCCCACAATCCCATGCATGTGAGAAGAAACAAGATGGCTGTGGAACAAGTGTCGGCTGTCAATGGAGAAATAAAAAAGATATTTGGAGAGATGATGAGATCTGGCCATTACTAGATATATGGCAATAAAAAGTATTTATTTCTAACCAAAACTTCCATTTTGTTTGTTGGTGTTCTTGACTTATCAAATAATTATGCAAGTTTTATCATTGAGTGCAATAGCCAGGTTCTTCTCAAGCAGACTGCTTGTGCGAACAGCCTGATGTTCAACTGGCGAGTTGAATCATTGCAATTGAGATTATGGGTAAATTGAGATTAAAGTTAGTCATGGATTGTGTGCGAACGCAGTATAAGGTAATATAAATCAAACTCCATCTTGCTTGCTTTCACTGGCCAGGTTTCTTAAGTGATGACCATTGACACCTCTCTCTCAAGTTAGGAGTGTTCATCTGTGGCTAGTTCTGCCGAGTAGCTTGTTCAACAACTGAGTTATCATACAGCAACCGGGAAAAAATGAGTCCAAAATTTTGTTTGTAAACTGAATTATTTGAAACTTGAGATTTGACTGTACAGTATAATAAAATGAAAATTGCATTAATTGTTCATATACCATTGACTTTGGCATCTTAAACATGGCTGCCAGATCTGCCATGTGTGTATTGCTTTCATTCTTTTTGATAACTTCTTTTTTAACCAGTTATCTATAATCCAACCTTCATCTTATATTTTGTTGCTTCCACAACTTGGATGCCTTAGTTATTAATTAATTAATAAGTAAGATCACATTGGGTCAAACAAAATTTTTGTGTATTTTTTAACTGCTGTAATTACTTAACATAGATGTATAGTTTAATTATAAGTTGTGAAATTTAACACATTATTGCTAATATGAGTGAGATTGTATTCTTTTATTGAAAGCTTATTTAAAATTTTTTTTTCATATTTTGTTTGCATAAAATCCAGTTGAAATGTCTTCGAATAAAAAGCATATTAGGCATTCTGCTTCGTGTGTTTCAGAAAGGATATAATGTCATAAAAACAGTAAAAATAATATTTGTAATGTGTATAGGGAAGATACTCCAAATTTTCAAACATGTCAATTGTGGTTTAAAAAATTCTGTACAGTCGACCCCCCTATAATTACGGTCCCTATAATTACGATTCCTATAAAACTACGAAAAAAATTGTGACCGGTATCCGTAAAAAACAGTAAAAAACCCCCTATATCTTATAGGGGGTTTTTTACTGTTTTTTTACTGTTTCCAAAGAATGGAAACAGTAAAAAATCTTATAGGGGGTTTTTTACTGTTTCCAAAGAATGGAACATATCTATATCTTATAGGGGGGTCGACTGTATAGGAAATTTTGAAGTAAAGAGTGTACAAAAGTGTACAAAGCACTCAAAAGCTGTCAATGAAGAAATATTGCAAAAAGTTGTTGTTAAAATCAATGAATAACATATAATATATATATATAATCAAACACCAAAAATAAAGTGAAAAAAAGCACTGAAAACATAGGAGTGTAATACAAGACCAAGAATGAGAGATGACTTAGGTGTAGAACAGATGGCCTTTATAATTCAAGTGCATTTTTTTCACTGCATGCAGTTCAAACTTCAAGGTGCATTTTTGTTTAATTTAGCATTCATACTTAATTAGTTCAAGGTACAAGGTTCCACTGTATTTTTGATTACTTATGTGAAAACAAATAAATCATAATGTAATAATAATAATAAATTGTATAGTAAATATTTATACCAGCTAATAAATCACAAAAGATTCTTATATAGAAGCTATCAATCTGAATAACTGATAACATTGTGACAGATTTCTATAATCAATGAAGAAATTTAGAAAGTAATAGATTAGTATTTAAACTTCTATTTTATAAAAATTTTTAAACTCTAAATGGTTTAATAAGACTAATAACTTTGCCACATTATAAAATCAAAGTATAACAACAGTATGAAAGGAATTTAATAAATAGATATGAACTAGTCAATGAAAAAATATAATTTGAACTATAAAACGTACAATCCAGTAGGAACTTTTGGAGAACAAATGGTTTTCTTTTTATTAAAGTTATTTTCATTGTTGGTCTTACTTATTTGTGTTCCCTTTAATGTCCACACCTAGTTAAGATATTAATGTTTATTTTTTGTTTTGACATGTACTGCACAGTACATCCTGTTTCTGTACCTCCATGTATAGCCATGAATCTGAAGACATTTATTTATATATATGATTGAATTTTTTGATTCAGTGTCTATAATTTCATAATATTGGCACAAATATTTGTGATGTGATAGACTGATTCACATCACTTGAGCAGGGACAATTTGGTAATCAATAAGACCATATGAATGAATCTTATACCAAAATGTGAGAACCATATTCACTATCTTGTAGGCTTAGTCTGAGAAACAAATAAAGAAACTGGAAAATTTTACATCCTTTCAAAAGTTTCACTTTTGAAAGGATGTAAAATTTTTGAACAGTGACTTTGAATATTTATGAATAAATCATTAAAAACAAAAATCACTCAAACAAGTTTGAGTGCACTAGGAACTGGTTTTTCAATGGCATCCAACAGGAAAGGATTTAGCCATATAAACCACTATGAATGCTTTGCTTTATGCTCACTGTGAATGCTGTGTATTTTACATTGGGTGACCACAAAGAAAGTTATGCTGTGGTCATTTTTAATAAGTCTTTAAGACACCAGGTTTTTTATGGCTACTGTGGAGCAGTGGTTTTTCTGATGATATTTAGTTTTATTATTGCTCAAAGAGAAAAGAAAGTAGGTTCACAAATTGAATGAAAGGTGATTTGAATATGTAACTTTCATCATTTGGAAGCACAGTTTTTATAAACATGAAGTTAAATTCAAACAATAATATGTTTGAATTTGTTTACTTTGAAAGTTTCCTCAATAGACATGTTCTGTAAACATTGATACAGTGGAACCTCGGTATACGTCTGCTTTAGAATATGTCCAATTTGGAATACGTCCTGTTTGGACGAAACAAATTTTGCTCGGTATACGACTTCTGTTCGGTATACGACTTCTGTTCGGTATACGACTTAATTCAATTATACGCGCCATCTATGAACAAGTAGCACTATCGGTGTACTACACTAGACTAGACATTCGCGGTGCTACGGTTTATAACTTTGTTAAATTTTTTCTGATTTTTAATTTGTAAGTAACATTTTATTATTTTTATTAATCATGAATTGCAAAAGGGCAACAGAAAAATAAAAAAATGACTAGAATCACAACGGAACTGAAAAAAGAGATTGTTGAGAAATATGAAGGTGGCACGCGTGTTCGAGATTTAACGAGATTTAACTGTTGCATTCCGTATTCCGAGAACGACGATATCGACAATCGTGAAAAATAAAGACATTATTAAATTTGCTAACGTTGCGAAAGGGGTTAAATCAATTTTTAAACAGAGATCGAAGACATTAGATCATGTCGAGAAATTGCTTTTGCTTTGGATAACTGAAAAACAGTGTGCCGGCGACAGCGTATCGGAAGAAATTATTTGCGAGAAAGTTAAAAGGATACATGCTGATCTCATGAAAAATCAAGCAGAAACTAGCGAGGAAAGCGAAGTGTTTAAAGCCAGCCATTTTTTTACATGAGAACGGATTAATCATTTTTACATTACTTCTTATGGAAAAGGTTGGTTTGGTATACGTCCTATTCGGTATAAGTCCAAACATCGGGAACGGATTAAGGTCGTATACCGAGGTTCCACTGTACTTCCAAATTTCTTCTGTCAAAGCTTCTGACATATTTACAGAAGCAGAAAACTCCACATAGTAATGGTACTTGTATAAAAACACAAGAATGCTTGTTTTGTACATATGCATTGTTGATGACATCTGCTAAAAATCTGTTCCAACAGATCACTAGCTACGTGTCCAACATTGAAAGCTTAGCATGTGTACCGTTCACAGTGCTGCGTGGCTGAGGCTTTTAAAATAGTTGAAAATATTTTTTTACAGAATACTGCTAGATTGTAAAGTTTTGTGGTTTAAGTTATAATTAGATGATTTGAATACATCTAAAATATGCATTATGTCACTATGACAACAATTTTATAAATATCATCATTATTTTTATTACTACTATTTTCAAATTGCTCACCAAAAGAACCTATCAAGCCCATTTTGGGTGTGGCTAGATAGTGAGGACAGAGCTCAAATTATCTAGGACAGACTACTACTAGAAAAGTTTCTGAGTTTTTCAAATACTTGCTATTCAGTTCTGGGTCCCCAGAATAGTAGGCTGATGCCTTAACTACATCAGCCAACAGTATCATTACTCTATAAATTTAATAATGTGTCAAGAGAATTAAAAGACTGAATTTTACAGGTCGTGGTTTTGGAAGAAATTATAGACAACAGAGAGGATCTAATTTTCGTGGAACCCAATTCCGGTAAGGTGTAAAAATCTTATTTCATAAACATAAGTAAAAATTTTATTTCAGATTACTTTAACATGCTTGCTATAATAAGTGATATATGTATATATCTGTGAAAATGTTTTCACAGATATATACATATGTTTAAATAAGCTAATGATAATTGTCTAGAAATCTATAGCTCTTACAAGACTTATTTTGACCCCATGCAATAGGCTTTATGTTATTAGGTTTCTTAGATAAAAATTAAGAAGCCTTACTTTTTGAAAATGTTTTCACAGATATATGTATATATCTTATTTAAACATTTGTCAAGTTATGAATCTAGAAATTGGAAGGAAAGAAAGATGTTTCCTGGTGCACTTAATACAATATAGTATGAATAAAAAAAATAAAATAATGACAAAAATATATAAAAAAATAATGAGTAAAACAAGTTATTGAACAGTATGCTACTGTTTATTTTATAGAATATTTTTACATTTTTTTTAATGAAAATTTGAAATAGAAGATCCTCCAAATTGGAAAATGAAAAGATCATCTGCACAAATTTATGTGAAAGAAAGGAAGTGTGTAATATGAAGCATTTCTAATAACTCTATATTGTCATCTAAATTAAGAGCAAATAATTCCATATTTAAAACACCATTAAAATATTTAAATAAAATCAAAATAAGCAATATGACAATTAAAATCAGAAATATTCACTCTAGTCCTAGCACCAGAATCTGTAATAGGTAAGTTTGCCAATTTACAAAAAAATTAGATAAACCTTATTCAGTTCATCTAACATTTTATGAAGCAATGAGGTGGCATATCAGCATACAATAATCTACAATTGATTGGAAATTTATACAGAAAAGGACTCAAGAAGGTGACAACAGTGACACCAAAGAATACCTCAGTGTATTGCTAAATTTTTAGAGAGAAAATTAATGTGATTAATAATAAATATTATCTTTTCATGATTTCATGATATCATTATTCATATGGACAATGTTAATATGATGACTGACTATAAAAAAGGAGGGTTGAGTAAGATTGCATAAAGGAAATAACATATTGCTACTGCTTTATTAATATTAACCTTAATATTATGAACTATAACCCTTTTGTTTTACAGTCTGATTTAAATAAACTTGTTGATGAACTGAAATTATATAATCTTAAGATCACTAGCATATCAACTGTATTAGAACAGACAGTAGGAATAATAAAATTCAAGTACTCAGAATAGATCTTTGAATTATCCCATGCAATGGAGAAAAATCATTAAAAACAAAATCATCAAGTTTAAGTTTAAAAGTATGAAATAAAAATTAATTGTTATACCAGACAGTAGAATGTGTGTAAAAAAAGTAAAGTATTTCCAGTAGTAATGAATGAACAACAGAATCATAAGCTTAGCTGATGTCTGTATATATAACATAAGTACATTTTTTATTTTCAAAGTTATTAATTATTTTGGAGAAGGTAGAAATTAAATTGGTTGTGGTAGATTTATGATGCATACCACAATGTTGCAAAGGTTTTATTCTAGTGGCTATAGGATAACAGATATAATCATGAAGAAGAGAATTTTCAAAAATTTTAAACATCAAAGATGATAGCAAAATAGAGCAATAAAAACAACAGTCTTTTTAGGGATACCAATGATAATGGATTATTGCCATTCGTTAGGAATGAACACTGTTTGAATAACTAGTAAAAATTCAACAAAGAACAATAATTGTGCAATCATAATAATAATAATAATATAAAACATAGCAGGAATTAAATCAGAATAAAACGAGAGGTTTGTAATTTTGAAATTGCGAGGCAGACTTCAGAAAAAGAAATATCAGATGGCTTGGAATTCATTGATAAAAGAGGCAGACCTAAAGGAAGATTTATTTGAAGTATTGAAATAACTGTTGTTAAATTGTTTACATATTGTATCATCAGGAATCAATTGTAAACTTGAAGTAATATGTTTTGAAAATTTGAAATTAAACCCTAAAAAGTTTTGGGGTCAAATGTGGGACCAGTTAACTTCAGAATTAAAATAATCAATACATCTTTGGCAATCCTCATAAAATTTTTTAAGGTATGATGAATATAAAGGTATCTAGGATTATCAGTCACCTTTCATCACTGCCATTGTTAATGCATTGTATTTCTTAACCTCTTCAGAGGATGAGCAAACCATTTAAAAATATGACAATTGTGTAAAATTAATATGTATTACACATTTTAATATAAATATATGAACCAAATTAAAATAAAAATTTTTTAAATATGGTCAAACCACATTTATCCGAATCAGCTAGGACCCAATCTAGATGAAGAAAAATCCAAATAAACCAGAATAGTGGGGTATTGAAATAAAAGTCTAAAATTCCATACTGAAAATACTTTTTAATGATTGAAAATAAGCTTTTATCTTTACTGACTTGAAAACTATAGAAACAAAAATTACTCAGTGCATACAAACAGTATGTATTTTTATCCTTGAAAATGTGAGATAGCTACATAGGTACAGTACATATTAAGGTTATGTTTAGTAGTGTCATAAACATTGCAAAAAAAAATTTCCCCACAAAATCTGTAAAACTTTAAAAAGAAATGACCATTCAAACTAATCTGGACATACTGGAAATGCGCATGAATAGGATCTGGATAAATAGGGTTTGTGTGTACTGTAATCTCCATTTATGCAAGTAATTTGTTTCATGAAAAAGCACATAGTCATGGAAAACTATTTGAAAATATGGACTGAACTCTTGTCTTAAATACAGCATTTTACTTTTTCTGGGGTAGTAAAGCTTCAACTAAAATTTCATAAATATTCATCTATATAAGATGTTACTGATTATAAAGAACACAGATTTTGATGTAACTATCATTTATTTAAAATTTAAAAAATTTTCAACTGCATTAAAATGAATTTTAAAAAATGGAGGTATTACTGTATTTATTTGTAGTTCTTTTTTGATTGTTTTGATTTCCTTTATATACTATAATCCCATTAGTCCAAATAATTCCAGACAATAATTAGTTTAGATTAGTGAAAGTGTATTGTAATTTTATGTAAAATAGTAGTTTGGAAATTTAAATATAAAGGACAAATGAGATTAATGCCTTCATAAGAGTAATATAAATCTTTTTCATTATTAGTTTGAATTTGTCATATAAAATGTATGCTAAACTAAGTGTAAAGATAAATAGAATCTAATTATATACAGTACAAGTTTGTTAATCCAGCACTTACAGGATCAGAATGGTGTTGGATCATTGAAAATACTGGATTACCAGATATTAAATTTTGTGAAAATATAAAAATAAGTTTTGTGATCTGAATGTGCATATATTGCTGTATATTTATACCACTTAATGTTGCTATATGTTATAGATTTGTTTATGGCTCATAATCAGTCTAAAGATGATACAGTACATGATTATACTGTGTTAAGATTGATTGAAAAACCTACAAAACTGTTAATGAACTTCTAGCACAAAATTAACATTAGAAAATAAAAGAAAATTGACAAGGTATAGTGTATACATAAGATTCATAAAAGCTACATATGTTCTGAGTATGAGAAACCTGTTTTTAGGTGCATTGGTTTGTGGGAAAGAAAATATTGATACATCAGTCATGCAAGTCACTGAACTCAAAATACATGTGTTAGCACTAATGAATTACTATTCATTTGGTACAATACAATGACTATATATACAGTCAAAGTTTATTATAACAGACTCCTAGAGACAAATAAAAGTCAGATATTCCATTATATACAAAATACTTAATCTCACCTGTGTTATTCCTGACACACGTCGGGGTTAAACCTGACATCTCGTTACAGTTTCAGTAATTTTTGATACTAGATGTCACTCTGTATCATAATTTTTATATTGAAATGAACTTTAGAAATATAATTTTTTTTTGTTTTTATATTCTTCAATATATTTATTTTGTTTGTGTGCAAAATTAAAAAATAATAAGTTTTAATGATACAGTAACCACAATTATTATTTTAAAAAGTTTACGTTAGGCTTAACATTGACGAAAATTCAACGTGAAGCGACACGCAACGGAGAGTATAAATTTTTGGTTTTTATATTTTTCAAGATATTTATTTTGTTTGTAAAAAATAAAGAAATAAGTTTTAATGATACAGTAGCTACAATTATTATTTTAAAAAGTTTACGTTAGGCTTAACATTGACGAAAATTCAACGTGAAGCGACACGCAACGNATTTTTTTGTTAGGCTTAGCATCAACAAAAATTCAATGTGGCAGCCATATGCAACGGAGAAAAATTTCAATATGGGATAGGTTAATAAAATGCCAAAAAATTATTCAAGGAGTGTTAATGTTTCAGCTAAAAGAAAGGAAAAAAGAATATAAATTTTGAAGAAAAATTTACTTATTACATAATAAACCATACAGTATAAACAGTATTCAGAATTCCAATAAAAATGTGCTTCTTTACAATTAAAGATTCCAGTTTCAATACTTTGTTCTTTGCTGCTATCAGAAATTGTTAATAAATAACAATAAAGAGTATTGTCTAGTGCACTTTTAGTATCTGAAAATGTAGGAAAATTTCTCTCTTCAGAATTGCTGACATAGGAATCTACTGATAAGATGCAGGATACATTGCATATTAGATATTATTTTAAATTAATGCAACCCAGACCAAGATCTTAGTAGTGTAACTGGTAATGCATCAGCATAGTAAGTGGGGAGTTGCAAGTTTGATTCCCACTCCAGGCTAGTTCTTTTCTTCCAGAACATTCTAATATTTTAAATTATTAAATTTATTTCAAGATGGCGACAATTGTCTACTTTTGGGCAAAATTACCCAATATCTAATTATTAAATATAGCCATAATATAGCCCAATAAATACAAAATAATCTGCAGATTGTATTATTTTAAAAATGTTATGTTCTCTTGATTTTGGGAGTTCTTATAACATTATCAATTGTAACATAGTCATTGAAGCTGATGTCCTTTGATGCAAAAACTGAGGGGCAGCTTCTTTTTACCTATGTAATATCATCCTCAAATTTGGTGTTGCTATTGTGGATAAGTGGATGAAACTACTGAACATTGATTCCTATCTCACCAATGGGCTGGCCACCATGTAGTTTTCCAGGGGCCATATTCTGGTCACCGGTTCTCGTCTCTCACAAGCCGGTCGCTGATTGGCTAATCATTTGGATTAGCCAATCAGCGACCGGCTTACGAGAGACCAGAATACGGTCCCTGGTTTTCCTCATGTCTAATGTCTAAATAGACGCCAGTTTCCTATGTTTCCTATAGAAAGTCCTCCCTAAATCTATTGGCAGTTGGCCTGAGTGCTTTATTGCCTTAGTTCAGCAATCCTGCTTGCTTGAAACTGTAATTGTTTCTTTGTGTTACATTTCTCTATGCTTTGAAGCATTTACATAGCATCCAGAATAGATAGAATTGTATCAGAATTTGCACATTTTTTAATACTGTCTACATGACATCTATAATTGATTTTTAGACTTTTTATAATTCTGTATCACACAGTTGTAAACAAGATGTCAGATTTGGTGGTATAAAAAAATTAGCATTATTTCATTCAGATCCTTAATTTTTGAATGAGCAGATCAGTTATCCACACTGAAAAAGCACTTAGCTCTTGGATTTTCTGTCCAACCTTTTCATTTATTTTGTGAAGATCTCAGTTGTCATCTGCACTTTCATATCAAATGCATATTCCAAAGATGTAAGTTTTGTTTTCTGAAGCAACAAAGATGTTCATATTTTCCTATCACTAGCAATCCAAGCAATGGAGGCTTTTCACTTTTATCTCTATTTGCACCAATCATTACCATTAATCTTCCTTGCTTTTTTTACCTTTGTGACATTATTTTGTCTGAGTAAATGGTAAAATAATCCAATTTCATCAACATTAAAAAAATTTTGCTTTATATGATTTCAAGAAACATATTCATGGTAATTGAAATCAAATTGTTTGCATATCAATTCTCTCTACCCATGCATATCTTTGAAGACGATCTTGTAATATCCCTTAAAATGGTCAAGCCATGTTTAAATCAATTGTGATAAAGCTTATGTGCATATTCTTCTCTCTAAGGAAAGTGTGCATTTATTAAATGCAAACACTGTGTGATCTTGTAAACTTGAACTATTTCAAGAGATCTTCCAGTATCCTGATAGGTGCTTACACATAGTTCACTTCTGATCTGTTCTTGCTTCTTTATAAGCTTTTACAACTTCTTCTCAGTTATGCCAAATTGTGTTCACAGTTTGTTTAGATAAATGGAATTTCTCACAAATCTCTATTGCTTTCCACACACAATTTTTTCAATGATATAAAATTGCGTATTCATCCTGATAGCTGCATAGTTCCTTTTCTCAGCCATCTTGCTTTCTGTTGTCCTCTTTTTCAAATATACTAAAATTCATTACATTTGAGTTTATTTTTCATTGCTGAAAAAATAGTGTGTTATAATTGAAAATCTACTGTAACTTAATCTGCAATATTAGAGTCATTTCACATATTTAAAAAAAAAAAACCAGGCATGTGGCCAGGTCCAGAAAATTGATCTGTAATAGTAGTATGCCTGTTTTATCCAAGTCTGTTATAACAAGTTTGACTGTAGTTCACCAAATACATAGTCCATTTACCTACATTGGAGTTTTTCAGGTCTAAATATTCTTAAGATGATGGACTGCTTCATCTATTAATACCAGATTGTCTTTTGGAGGCAGGTGTTGACAATGTCCTGACAAATAGAGGCAAAAGTCTCCAGAGTACAACTGTCACACCCCTAACTTTGCCTCAATAACTATTTTGGGGTCTTTAGCACATCAGATTATTAATTCAGCAATCTGAAAAGTAGTCAGTAATCCAATAATAACTTGTACTGTACTGTACCACATTTTTTTAAAGTTCATAATAGAAAATTTATATCATTTGCAAAAGCAGAGTCAATTGTAAAAGGAATATACTGAAGAGTTAATTTATCATGCTTTTCTTATTTCAAGTTGGTGATGTAGCAAGTAAAATTTAAGAATGTTTAAATAATTGCTTATTAGAAAAAAAATTTGAGAAAAAATATTTCAAAATTTCATATCATTGAAATTGTTCAGGGAGTAATTTTAAGCAAATTAATGTTAGATAAATCTTAAACTATTGGAGTAAACATTTTCTGTTGCAAGAAAGAACATTCTAGAATATAATTTTGGTTTATCACATATATATGAGTATTAGTATTTTTATTTGCTGCTAAAAATTTAAGAAAATTACTAAAATATCAATAATCATATTTGTTTAAGTGAAAAATTTTACTCATAGAATAATTTTATTTTAGAAACAACAGAAACGTTGGAGGTGCCGGAGGAAGAAGAAAGGGGAGAGGAGGTAGACAGAACCGAGGTCGCGGACGCAACTGGGGACAGGCCAACATCAACAAGAAAAATATTCCCTCAAAGCAGGAATTGGACAATGAGCTGGACGAATATATGGCCAAAACCAAAAGTCATCTCGATGCAGACCTGGATGCCTACATGGCCCAGGCAGATTCTTGAAATGTTTTGTCATCAATTCGAAGCACTCTTTGTCTTTGGAGGGCATTCTAAAACTAGAAGGATGTCTGTTGTACTTCATCGTGAGATATCTATTTCAATAGATCTCATAGTGCTATTGGAAACATGTCACATTCTGTAAACAATGGAAAGACCACAAAAATATTTCACCACACAAAATAGTTTGTGCCAAGATTTGTTAGTGTCAGATCATTTTGGTTTTATCAGTTGGCTTCAGATTACATATACTAAAAATCTGCAATGTGTCATGACATTTTTGAACATTAAATCATTAGATTGTACAAAATTACAGTTAATTGAAATATCAAGTCTTGCTTTATTATGTTTTAATTATTCTTCAATAACTATTAGCAGCTCAGTATAGTTGTTAAATTACACTTTTAGTTGAATAATCTTTTGAACTTGTACAAAGAATAAATCATGATATACAATTTAATGTCAGATAAATCATTACAAGTTACCATTTATGTAAACATTTCATTGTCAATAAATCAGTGTGTTCCTAAGGACTAAAACAATGGCAAATTGTTTTTATAGAAATTCTATCAAAATCAACCAGCTTTGATAGCAATGGTCATTTTTTATGAAATATTTCAAAGTATAATTTATTGAAGTTTGTGAACATGTATGACAAATGAAGATAAATTGATTTCAAAGATATTAGTTTCCTGCACATTGTGTTGTGAATTTGATATATTTTAATAAGAATATGGAAAACATAACTACTTTCTCTCTTGGAATGAAGCTAGAGTTTAGTTTGAAATTTATAAAGTTCATTTCACCTGAAGGTTGGATCTAAAAATAGCAGTTTGATATTTTGAATTATTCTAATACAAAGACAAACACTTCCATAAATGATTTTGATCTGTTATAAAAAGTAACGAAAATAGTGTTTGGTTTTAATTTGGTTTGGTATTAATTTCAATATTTGGTTTGGTATTAATTTCAAATGAAAGTTCTGAAAATTATTATTTTCAGAATGATTACAGAAAAATACTGGACAGTTCAACATCCTTTATTCAGTCTAGTCTAGTATTTTTGTCTACACTACATTATCCTCAAAATTACTTTTAAAACCATGTTTTAATTTCTATAACAACTAAACTATAACTTTCCAGTTACAATATTAGCAAGTTAGTAATGATAAAAATGAAGCCAGAAATTTATTATTCCATGTTTTTATCAATAAGTATCCAAAAGAGCATTTATTCTAAATCTGTTCTAATAATTTGAGCTCAGGTTTTTCCACACACTAGCAAGATACAATAGGATTGTTTCATTTTAGTTCAAGAATGAAAGTGTAATTCTTGTTATTTTAATGATAGCAGTCATTAAATTTTTAAATCTGGATTTCTGTTTCTGATAGATAAGTGATAATACAGTTGATAAATCCTTAGTAAAAATTTTATATCATCCACAAATATTCTATTTATTATTATTATTATTGTTTAATGAAACTTACTTGATCTGTTAAAATGTGCAAAAGAAGAAAAATATTGAGTTTTTACACATTTTATATCAAAACATTTACTAAAAAACTATGATTAATGCTTATTTTAAAATTTATAATTTCATCTTGTTGTATGTTTGTCAAAAGCTGCTTTTCAATACAAAAATGTCAAAGAATTTAGAATTTATTTTCCAGTTCTAAGTAAATTTTAAAAGATAAATAATTACTCTATAATTTTTGGCTTAACCAGTTGAGAATATTTGTTGTATAAAATTTGTTTTTCACAAGAACTTATGAAAAATTATTTTTATTGATAGGTCCTTCAGGGTCTCTCAAAGAACTCTCATGGAAAATAATGTTTTCAATCACATTTATGAGATAATGACTATTCTATATCCATGGTAAATTATGGATGCTTTGTGCATTATATGCTGCCATTTTGAAAAAAACAGGAAAAATCAAGAATTTGAGTTTTACATGCCTCTAATTATAACAATAAAACAAATTAACAGTTTACACTGACAATGAAAAGTGGACTGCATGTGAGATTGCAAAGGAAAATGGACTGCAAAAACCAACGATCTCAAATGGACCTAAAAGTCAGCTGTCCTGGGAGGAAGACACTTATGCATATGGTTATATTGAAGAGCCATTCATTGAGTTGCTGAACTGCAACATACATTCAGCAGCTCTGGTGAATGCAATAAAAACAAAGCTCTGTACTTGTTAATAGCAAAAATGTGTACATATGGCCTTACATTATCATTCAATATGAGTGACAAGGGAGTCTGGTGCACCCTATCTGAGCTCTCAAATTACCTCCTATACCAAACATTTTCTGTCATATATACTGATACAACAATTGACTGACATCCAAAGATGTTTGAAACATTCATGTTTCTTATGTATCGGTACAAAGTGAAATATTGCTATCTGCATAATTCAGATTATTATTATTTTATAAACTGAATGGCCAAATTATCATTATACTAGACCATTTTATGCAAAGTAGTTACCTGCAGATAATGCTGACACTAGATGATCAGTAGAAAAATAAATGCTTAAGACATGCAGAGACTAACAAAGTGTAGTGCTCAAGAAATAATAGGAAAAATGGTAAAAGATGCAATCTGACAGACTTCGAACATGGAATGATTATAGATGCTTAAAACTTTAGCAAAAATGATTGTACTACAGTGGGCCTTCAGGCAAAATCTGGGTTTGAGTGCATGATGATTGTTTATTAACAGCTGCTGGTTGGCAAAGTTCAGTCCAACAAAGACAACACTAATCAAATAACAATATTCTGAATTGGACTAAATCCAATGGCTCTCAATGTACACTTGCTAAATATTACCTTATATGACTATAGAAGAAATGCTGTCTGTAAGCATTGCTATCTGCAGCAAACACCTCCAATTGGGAACAGAATCATTGGCAAATAAGTGGAAAAAGGTAATGTGGTCTGACAAATCATGTTTTCAATTACACTATGCAGAAGGGATATGGAGACATTGTGAGAGCATGGGTCCTTGCATCCATACTTTTGTGACTCTTCAAGCTGGTGGAGGCAGTGTTATAATCTGTACCATGTTTATATGGGTGTTTGGTTTGATTTGTATGGAGCAATGTCTACTACTAGAAGGTATTAAATATTATTGCTGATCACATTCACCCAGTTATATTGATGGTTTATCTCAATAGAGGTGGCTTCCAGCAGGAAAATGCTTCACATCTAAGGGTGCTCTACATTGGGGACTTGCTCTCTTTTTGTCTCAGGGGCACAAACATCAAAAAATTCATGACTTCTAGCCTATTCTACAAATATAAAAGAAACTAATGAACAATATTTGTCCATCGACCCATGCAACTTTGTCTTATGTTAACATTGAAAATAAGAAATGGGTTTTAGTCAATTTATCTTGAGTGCACTGATCCAACATTGAATCAGAGTTAGCACTCTAAAGAAATTTAGCTTCAATCTGTTATAAAAATTATGCATTTTATTTAAAAATTAAGGATTTTTTTTAAATATATAAAATTTTGAGAGTAGAGAGGAATTTTTAAGAAATTGTAAATTCCAATGAGTAAAATTTTCATTAAATCTGACCCCCCTCAGAGAAGATAAGTGTCTTATCTCCACACTCTTGACCTTTTACCACCAAAATTTAATAGTGTCAATACTCTACATAGGAATAATTTATCAAGTTTTGGTTTGACCAATCCTGACATGATATGCAAAATAGGCACCCACACATGCATGTGCATAGAATTTCTTAAATGGACTTTTACATTTTTTGGCATGAGTCAAAACATCAAGGAATGCAAAAAAACAGTCAAAATTTGACTGATCACCATACAAGTTCTATATTAATTAATTAAGTAGAATTTTTTCCAGTCATATAAGTTAGATATAAATAAAATCTGAAGGTAGTTTACTGTTTACATTGTGTATATTTTCTGTACACTAAAATCATTGAATTTGTTAAAATTTCACTATATTTAATTTCTATGGATCCAAATAGAAAAATCTATCAAATTCATACTTATAAAGCATAAAAATTGAAAATGAATTTATGTTAAAAGTATCAAGTATATTGGTCTCAACATTAAATGATAAAGCAATAAGAATAATTTAAAAACTCCAAACACAATGCAACCAATGGTGTTTCTCTTGATACTCTCATATCAAATTGTTGTGTATATCAGTGGTCCTTAAATTAATTAATGATAAACTGTGCTTTGTATTAGGATCAAAGTGGTAGATTGTACTAATAACCCATTGAAACATTCATTAAAAATTATGTTTGTATGCAAATTACATTCTCCTAATGTAGATCTTTTCTATGAAAATGGTTGTTTAATACTGGATCACCAGACTTAGTGGTATTAGTAAAACAAGGAGGGAGTTGATAAAAAAATAAAAATGTCAAGACTAACCTTGAAGGGAGTTACACATTTGGAGAGCCTTTGTTTGCATCATTTGAAAACTTAATATGCTGAATCAATTTTTTTTTCGTTAATACTACAAAGACTTAAAAGATGGACCTGTACATTAATATATTGTGAAGAAAAGCTATATATTTAGAGAAAAGATGGATTAAACCTACAAATTTTTAATTAGTGTTTGACATACAGACATTATGACATGACGTGACATGACATGAGGCTTTGATTAACATCTACAAATTATGGCAGAACCAAAGATAAATAAGTTATGAATGGCCATGAATTCTCATCATCCTTGGTAGTCTAGTCTGCTGACAATATCACGAACTGTAGATATAAGAACTTCATTTTCTTGTGGATTGTCCAGAATCAGATTGTGCAATTTGGCCATATAGGAGTCTATCGACTCTATGGACGGAGTTTCGTTACTACCTAGTTGGTTAAAACAAAATAAAATGTTAATGGGTAAACATTAGGAATTATCTGATAAATTAAATACTGTCAAAATAAATATACTAACACAAGTTCCCATTTATAACAAAACTATATAAATACTTTTGGGATTTATATAGTAAATATAAAATTCTTAAACAGAAGAAAGGGTTGCATTGAATTTAATTTTGGAAATTTTATACCTGGTAGAGGAATGGCTGCAAAACTTGCAGTTAGAGTTGCTCTCAAATTCTCCAAATGTTGCTGGAGGGCTGCATTATTATTTCTCTGTTGTATAGTCTCCACTTCTAATTTTTCTATGGCTCCCTTCATATTATCAATGTGTTTTCCCAGTATTGCATTTTGTTCTTCGTATTCTGTGTTCGATTTGCGTAACTGACGTAATTCAGTCTCTCTAGCTGAAGGAATAATATAAATAAATAATAGTTTAATTCAATATTTGACAAATCAGATTTATATATATATATATAAATGAAATCTTTTAAAAAATATTACTAGCAAATTAACGTTGTCTTTGTTTTTTTCTTCTTAGATTTTTTCTAAATAAATTGACATTAAAGTGTATTATCCCAACTTAAATACAGTATGATCATGATTTATGCAATGAAATACAATTTTTAAAATAACAAAAAGTTAAAATATAATACCAAATAAATCCAATTATTTTAAGATTTATAATATTTTTGTCTGAATAAACTGTGTTTGTTAATCTGAATTTAGCAAAGAATTTCTTTGCTAAATTTTAACAGAGTAAATAAGGATAGGGGAACACATGACTGAAAATTAAAAATTTCTGACTGAATCCTGACTTCTGAAATTCTTGTTCTTTTGCAATAAAATCTTAAAGTTTCATTTGTTGCTTTTTTCTTTTCTTAAGCAAAGGTCAGTAGCAGAAGATTGCATCCAAAATGCCTCGTTTTGCTTTTGCACTCCTTTTAAAATCTAGATCATTCATTACAATTTGATCAATGATTTTGGTTATTGTTACCAAACTTTTACTAAGGAAATCTGTACAGAAATTTTTTGGGTTCTTCGTTTTCAGAATCTCTATTTTCCAGTTATACATGAATTCCATGTTCTGCCAGTTCTTGAAGGTCATAATTAGTAAGGCTCTCACCAGAAACTGTTGTAATTCCTCAATATCCTGTTCGTCTACATCTCATAGTCCTGCTGTATCAATTAGCTTGAGTTTGATCAACCTAATGATACAATGATAGGCTCTTCTTGTTGAGAATTCTTGGATACCTTCAGCCATAACTTCCACACTTTGCTTGGAAAGAATTAATTGATAAATGCATGAACAAAGCTGATATTTCCTATGGCATCCATGATATATTTTTTCCAAAATTGAACAAAACAAACATGGATTTAAAGAAAGTACAACTTTTTGCCACCTTTTTCTGATTGGTTCATGTTTGTAAATAATCATATTATGTATGAATCAATAAAATGCCACAATAATTTAAATCAGCATAAATTTTGAGCTTTTTTAAGGCTTTGAGTAGATGGCATTATATCAAATCAGCATTAAGCGGGGGTCTTACTGAATATATTATATTTCCTTGATTCCAAGATGCACCATGAATTTGGAATCAAATTTTAAATTATATATTATGGAGACAATAAAATTATTTTAAACTAAATTGGATATTAAATTAATGACAAGTAATTTCCATGTTCTTCTGCTTATACTGTATAAAAAGTTTAAAATATGCATTAAAATTTAATTGAAATTGCTTTTTAATCATTTTAACTGTTATGACCTTTAATCAAATCAAACAAGAAAGTCAATTACCATCAATTTGTATTAGATATCCATTTTTGTACAGAATATTTGTGTTATAATAATTATCTAATAATAGTTATTATATTGTGAATGTTAGATATCAATTTTTGTGCAAAATACTGATTTACTTTCAACAGAAATTACAGTGCAATCATAATGTCACTCCACAATGGATGGGAAATGGGAGGAGTTTCCAGGAACAAAGTAATGATGTCGCAGGCAGATTGTGTTGAAAGTCACCACATATTTTAATTACAGTTGTTAACAGTTTATTAAAATCCATGAGTCATGGATTTTAATAAACTGATGTGCATCCAGTTTTGGGATATTTGCTCTTATGCAGATACCTCAGATACACAGGAAATTCATCTTTGACTTTATTACACAAGATGCTGAAAATGATGTCTTCCATTTTCAAGATACAATCTAACTCTTCTGCACAAGTTGTTTGAAGCTGTAATTAAAGTATCCTTAGTAATGGAAGTGGTGACGACACATGACTTGTTTCAACACATGCATGGCGTGGATTTGTTCTTGTACAAAGTTCTTTTTGTTGCTCTCCAGCAGCAGCAGTCTGGTGGTGATAGATCTGGTGATCAAAAGTCCTCACCCTAAAACTGTTGTTTAATATCGTCACTGAACTCCTAGTGGTATATGCAGTTGTACCATCTTGTTTAAAGTGACCATTCTGTACATCACTTTCATCAAGTTATTAATAAATGGCTGAAGAATCTCTGAGCAGTATTCGTGTTAATCATTTCATAGAAGAAAATGGATGCAATAATTCTGTCTCAATATTGCTATCCCCACACACCAATTTTCAGATTATGTAATAGTGTTTCATGCACTTCATGTGAACGTATAGTGCTCTATACACAATTATTCTGAAAACAGATTGTGCCAGATAAGTGAAACTAAGCCTCATCCATAAAGAAAGTTCTGTGAGCATCTTGATTCCTTCATATCCTAGAAAATCTTAGAACCACTTACAATACTCCTTCTTCTTCTCATAATCTGCAGGCTTTAATTCCTGCATACACTCACTTTCTAAGGATAGAACTTTAGCTATCGCCATAAAGCTTTTTGTGCACTTCTGTAACTGATGTTTGTCTCTTGTGCTAACTTCTGCAATGCTTTTCAAGGGCTTGTCACATCTTTTCAATGATTTCGGACAGCTTGTTATCCATTAAAACATTGGGACAACTGTTCTTGCTTCATCTTCCAAGTTCATTAAAACTTAGAGATGAGACCTTGCACTACTTCAATGGAGAATTCTTCTAGACCCTAGGAAACCTTCTGGCAAACATTTCTTTAATATCTTCAGTATACATGTCACTGGCCCTAAATACAGTCTCCGAGTGAAAAACTCTGATTGATGGTGAGCATGATGAGATATTAAACAGTTTTACTCAGAGGTACAACATTTATGGCATTAGTATCTGTTAAATGATCTCAACACATAGCCAAGCCACAGTGGGCATGGCCCACTGCAGAGTGACTTTACAATCACATTGGATCCTTTATAAATATCATCAAACTTTTAAATACAGCAGAACCTCGGTATACGACCTTAATCCGTTCCTAATGTTTGGACTTATACCAAATAGGACGTATACCAAACCAACCTTTCCCATAAGAAGTAATGTAAAAATGATTAATCCGTTCTCATGAAAAAAAATGGCTGGTTTTAAACAACTCGCTTTCCTGGCTAGTTCCTGCTTGATTTTTCATGAGATCAGCATGTATCTTTTTAGCTTTCTCGCAAATAATTGCTTCTGATACGATGTCGCCAGCACACTGTTTTTCAGTTATCCAAAGCAAAAGCAATTTCTCAACATGATCTAATGTCTTTGATCTCTGTTTAGAAATTGATTTAACTCCTTTTGCAATGTTAGCAGATTTAATAATGTCTTTATTTTTCTCGATTGTCGATATCGTCATTCTCGGAATACGGTATGCAACAGTTAAATCTCGAACACGTGTACCACCTTCATATTCCTCAACAATCTCTTTTTTCAATTCCATTGTGATTCTAGTCATTTTTTTTTTAGTTTTCTGTTGCTTTTCACTTGCCTTTTTGCAATTCATGATTAATAAAAATAATAAAATTTTACTTACAAATTAAAATCAGAAGAAATTTAACAAAGTTATAAACTGTGGCACCACGAATGTCTAGTCTGGTCTAGTACAAAGAAAGTGCTACTTGTTCGTAAATGGCGTGTATAATTGAATTAAGTTGTATACCGAGCAAAATTTGTTTCGTCCAAACAGGACATATTCTGAATTGGACGTATTCTAAAGCAGACATATACCGAGGTACCACTGTATTTCCAAATTTTGTTTAATCACTTACAACCTAAATTAAAAAATACATACATACCTTTGTTATGATCCAAAAATTCTTCAGTGAAAATTGGAATGTCAAAACCAGGAACATCATCTCTAAAAGAATCTTCTCCATTGCACTAGTTTTATCAAAACATATCTCATTTTATGATAAAAATAAATTAAGGTTAATTAAATTTTATACTAATGTTTATAAATTTATTTTGTTATCCAATGAGATTATTATTCATTTACCTCAGTATTAGATGAATTTAGTAACACATTCCCATCATTATCTTCTAAATCTAACAAAATTAGAAGTGAATATATTACATTAATGTAATCTAAATTATTTTTTATTTTCTCCAATAAATATTTGATATAAAAAGAAAGTTAAATGTAAGTTTCTGCAAAGTATGTATTTCTCATTTCTATTTTGCTATTTAACTAAGTAAGAGAACTGATGTATCATTTGAAATTGTTCTTAGACAATTGCTATTTCAAAATCTCTTGCAGTAAAATTTATCCACATTTCACTATGTACAGGGTTCCTATGCACATGGAAAGTCAGGAAAAATCAGGGATTTACATTAGTGTTCTGAAAAAGTCATGGAAAGTCAGGGAATTTGTTTCCTTGGTTGCCTTGTTGATTTTGCTGACAGCATGAATGACCAAGTATAGCTGTCTGCAGGCAGCCAGAAGTATTGTGGTACAATGCAACTATGAAAAAGGAGTGCAGAATATTTTCAGGATCCAAAATTTTCCCCAAAATTATAGCACACAAAATATACAAGCATACAACAATATCAATTGTTATTTTTAAATTTTTAAATAC
Organism: Centruroides sculpturatus; assembly: GCF_000671375.1. NCBI lineage: Eukaryota > Metazoa > Arthropoda > Arachnida > Scorpiones > Buthidae > Centruroides > Centruroides sculpturatus. Next base: position 372,195 of record NW_019384895.1, read on the forward strand.
TTTTAGATTTTAAAACTGTTGTATTAATTATGCAGTATTATAAGTTTGAGAGAAAAATCTAATAATCTAATGTTGATAGAAAGTTAAAATATTTCAAAAATTTTCTCTCTCTTGCACTTTACACTTTCAATTTGAGGGAATATGTTAACTGATGGAAAAAAATGATAACAAAGAACCAAAAATGATAAATAACTTATTAATTCAAATGGTATTATTTATCATTTTAATAATTTTGATCACATAACAAAACAATTTCTGATTTCTGAAACTCTTTCCAAACTTTATAAAATATTAATAAACTGGGAAAATTTATTAAAGGACAAATTTAATAAATTTATACTTTTGTACATGGATTATACTAAATTCTTTTAATAAAATTAAAGGCTTTTTTCTTTTTTTCAAAGCTATGAAGTTTTAGTTATGAGTTACTAACAGGAAAAATTATTATTTAATAAAACATTTTAGTTTTGTGTAGAGAAGACATGCCATAATTCTGTCTTTCTTATTTTATTTTTGATTTTACTAATTCATCGATCATAAAAAATATATAACTGTTAATTAGAAAAAATAACCAGTTAAAAAGTTGGAGAAGCACTAATGTATGTGCATAGTAAGTTGAGTAATGTTTTATTTCATTAATGTGCCATACTGTAAGGAACATGAGGGTCATAGAAAGTCAGGGAATTTAAAACAAAAATTTGAGTAGGAACTCTGTACGTACAATAGACTCATACAATAAAATTATAAATGATTGATTTCATGATAAAGTGTAATCACTTATAAAGTTTATAAATTGAAAAAAAATTCAAAAAAATTTATTTATGAATAAAAATTGTTCAAAAATAATAAGACAAGGATTAAAGAGTTTAGTTTATGTAATCATTATAACTGAAAACATCATAATTACACAACACAAGAAATTTATAAATTGAATATTTGAAGATTAGAATTATGACAAAGATTTATGAATGTGAGATACTTTAGAGCTTTATTTTATTGAATGAAATATACTACATTTCAAAGAGCATACAAGAATATAAGATAGGAGACCAAATACTTATTTGTAATTTCAATTAATAAAATAATAATAATGGTAAGAATCTATGGCTTCCATACAAATAACAGATAGTGAATCTATATAATATGTATAAAGATGAGTTGACTGTCCTGATAACAGTAAATACAAAACTACAGTAAATAAATAAACAAAAGTCCAGACCTTTTCAATTATTTATCTGGGCTTTGTTAGTGTGTCCATTATGCAAAATGTCACCAAAACAAATTGGTGACACTTTGCACAATTTATATTTGAAAGATGTGATTTATCATTGTCTTGCTTTTTGGATTGTTTAACTTTTTAATGTTATTTTTGTTAAAATAGTTAATGCAATCTTCAGATAACTCCATCATACAAAATTTAAATTATTTTAAATACATATGAAATAGTTAATATTTAATTTAATGCAATAAAAATACCTTTCCTTTTCTTTTCTTGTTGTTTCTTAGTGAAAATTTTATAAGCTTCAGTCTGCTGATACTGTTCTAATTCTTTCATATATCTTTCTTTGTCTTTTTCTGCTTCTTCAAAATATCCCTAATAACATAATTTACATTATGTATAAGTAATTAACCCTAGATAACTAAACTTAAATTCTAGTTACATTATAACTACACATTCATCAAGTGGACTACGCATTAAAAAATGTTAATATTAACAAAATTGTTTAATAAAAATAAGAACTTATTACATGGCACAATAGTATGGATAAATAGGAACTAAATAAGGACAAAATATTTAGGAAATAAAATTACATGCAGTTACTGCATATGTTAACATTATGGGGGCCGCAAAACGCATTTTTGCATTTCATGTAACAGTGTTTTGTCATTCATTGAGCTTCCGATAGACATAAATAGCATATTTTATGCAGATTTAACGCAGAATGAGTAGGAGCTTCTACACTGGGCACATCACCTAGAATATCCTGTATTATGGTTCTGATATCATACCTCAAAGGCACTGTCTGTAACCGCTGTTGTCACCCATCTTCATAAAGAAATCCCATTGGGACATCGTTTTTTTTTTTTTTGTTTCTGACATTATTAGAGACATAGATAGCATAGCTGTTTATTGCCAATAGGTTTAGCATATTATAAAACACGCATAGTGGCCACTTTTTTGTTTTGTCTCGTCTCATATTTGAACACATTTGATCTACTGTGTCTACCGCACCCTTTGTACTATTATAAAAACGTATTATTTGTGGTTTTCCTGTATTTTTATCGATGTTAAGTTGATTACAAATAGTCGACAAAACATAAACAACTGTATTTGACTTGCCTTTGTATGAAACTAATGTCTTATTGCCGTCATAACAAAATATTGAAGTACCAATAGTGCATGATTTAGAATTTTTGAATTTTTCTTTCATTACTTCTAAGAGTGCCAACTAAGATCAAATTATAAGGTGACTTCAATAGTTCATCCGCCAAAGATACAGATGTGAACCTGTTATCCATAGTAATGTTACAGTTTGTTCCATGTAAAATAGATGTTATTTCCTTTATGAAAAACATAGCCAATATTTGTTTCTGAGGATCAGTACCTTTTCCCAAATAGGGAATGGCATTTATCATGTACTAACTGTTTACATCTGCAGTACATAACAATGTACATAATGTACATTACTTTGCAACAAAGTTACGTAGTAACTAAACTTTCATCGAGCAGACTACGGGATAGCCATAAGTCAATTTCTAATTGACGTGTGAACACAATTACATCACACATGGCACTGTTTATTCAAATTATTAAGGTTGAAAAAGAATGACCGGCAAGAAACGCGGGAAAGTTTCTGAATTTCACTTTCAAGTGGAGATGCATCATCATGTGGACGAATGATTAGTTATCTAGAGTTAAATTCATTTACTTTATTAAAAAGTAATATATTACCTGTTTTTCAGAACTTGGAAGTTTACTCCATTCATTAGCTAAAATTTTTGTTATTTCAGGAAATGAAGCTCTAGGATTTTCAGCACGAATCCTTTCTCGATTCTCATTTAAAAACCTAACATAGCCTGTCAGAGGTTGTCTAGGTGGTCCCACATCCCACATATTACGTTTTCTTTTCATAGCTTTTCCCCATCCCTTCTTTTTCTGTAATGCAAAATAGTTTTCACTTTGTTTATCAAGATACATTAATCACTTCAAAATAAACTTTTATGTAATAGAGTCAAAAATAAATCAAATTTTCAATTTGCTTAGCAACAGCTGTAATTATGAGTATGTGCCTGTTCAAACATTTTCTTAAAATGTCAGTGCCTGTGTGACATGCAATAGATGCCTGTATTTGGACGTATTAGAACACAAAACATCAAAGAATTGGAATACGTAGGTGTGCACTGTTGAAAAAGTAATATTATGCCTCAAGCAACTATTAACATTAAATTCTGCACCAATCTCTACTGAAAGATCAAAGGTCACAGATTCAAATCAGCAAACAGAGTTGAAGTGAAAAATGTTGCACTGACTGTACTCAAGGCAGTAATATATAATAGGATGCAAGACAGTTTTAATAAATGGTATGAATGTTGGCAGATGTATGTAGTTGCTAAATATGCTTATTTTGAAGTCAACTTCTGTAAACGTTTGTACTATTACTGTAATAAAAAGTTATGTTAAAAGTTCGGTTTATTTTTGACTCTACCACATAAGAAGAAATTTAATAAATTTATCTTGCTTATAAGAAAGGAAGAATGAAAATGAATGAAAACCTTTTTATTTATTATAAAAAATAAAGAAAATGTCTAGAGTACTATGTAACAGTACTGATGATAAAATTATCATAAACAAGTAAAAATGAACAAAATAATAATACTTTTAATTTTTTTTAGAAATTAACAATATATATAAATAAGTGAATTTATATTTGAGCATTCCATTAGCTAATGGGCTTCAATCAATAAATTTCAAAAAGGAAACAAATGAAATAATTCATTGTATAAATATAAAGGTTAACATATAATTTAATCTCAATTAAAATATCAAAAGATTAACACACAATTTAATTTAATAACACATAATTCTGTTTGAAGAAAACTGCAATATAATACATTTTATGACCATCTAAAAATTTCACTAAATATCTTTGTATATTTATTATATTTATTCCTACTTATAGTCAAAGTTAACATTAAATACTTTTTGAAGTACTTTTTAATCTTACACTTTGATATTAAATAGTTTTTGTTCTATCTTCCAAGTTAGATTAATTCACTTACCTCTTTTGAATCATGAGCATCATCATCAATGTGCACTACAGTATCAATCTGATTATTTTCTTTAAATAAAAAAAAATTAATTTTTTAATTATATATATATAAAATTTTGTAAATAAAATAAAAAAATAAAATTCAATTTAAAAAGCAAAAAACATTTTTAAGAATTGCATCTATTCTTAAAATCTGAGATTATAAATAGGCATTTAAATATTTTTATTTCTATAAAAATAATAGTAATAATTTATAAATTTTTTTAAAATCATAGATATTTTAAATTTTAGCAAGAATTTAAAATAAAGTTCAAAGAACTATTAAAATTACATGCAAGAAAAAAAGTTGTTATAAACTGTAAATCAACTTTGCATCTGTTCACTGAACTTAATACTTCTTTCAGAACAAAAATCTATTCACTAAAAACTGCAGAATATTTTTTGAGGTCTAATTAATTGCATTTATGATGTATACGTAAAAAATCTGTATAATTATGCATGGTAATAAAATATGAAAGCAAAATAATGAGATATAATGTTGAGATTAACTATGCACATTTTAACAGGTATAACTTGCATTCTTACTTTTAATTTTTTAGTATCTTTAATTTTTTTCATTTAATTTTCTAATATCTTTCCATAAGAATGTGAAATTTATCAATACATCAACTATCTGTCAGAGTGATTGAATAAATATGAAGAATTAGCAGGTTTTAACAATTACAAATCAAACATTTATTTACAGCTGATAAACAGAAAACGTAATTAAATAATTACAAATTGTAACCAATTCTTGAGTAATTGACTTAATCCTAATAAATATTTTAAAAATTGTATTCTCTTTCTCATTATGAAAAACTTATCTCTAGATATGAATTAGACTAATGACTCCCCTATAGATAACATTAAAAATTATATGCATTACCAGGTAAATATAATAAATGTCCAGAATTCTAAAATATATTTGTAGTGCAAACTGGTAATGAACTTTGTTCGGATTTGTACAGTTTAAGTATTATAAGATTTGTTTGAAAATACTTTACAAAGGATTGTCTTATTATAATTATTAAATATACTGATAACAGAAGCAATATAGTCAATTAATACAACCAAAAATTTATTAACAATTCCCAATATTAAAAGATATGAAAAGTTTAAAACAAAACACATTAAAAACAATATTAATATAGTGTTATAAATATAAAATTTAAATAGTTAAAATATTCAAACTTAAGAGTAATGTTTGTTTATTATCAAAAGAGAAATGATGATAATTGAGAGAAACCATTCAGTGGATTTTGGATTTCACAATGAGGTATCATCTTGGATACTTCCTTTGTCATATTTTATTAATGTATCAGAATAATTGGCTTTAAAATTTATATAAATACCAGTTATGTTGATATTCATGTGAATTTTTAATAATGTTCATTTCTTAAACTATAATTTTCTTTCAATCCCAGTAGCCTGCCTTTGATATTGAGAACACTTCAACAGAATTGTTATAATTTTCTGAATCAGATGACAAAATGCTCATTACAAGAAGACCAGTTTTACATTCTTCAATGTAAATGTATACTTTCTGTAAAATGCATGTAATTTATTTGAATTTTTCATCAAAAGAAAAAAATTATTCAAAAACTAATTTTATAAACTTTTTAAAAATTTAAAGTAATAACTTTTATTAACAATCATTATTAGCATTCAATTCTCATAGCATTTTCATTTCTTAATAATTCAGTGAAATAGTTGTAATGCACTCTTCACTTTCCTGGTTTCTTAATTTTAATTCATGTGTTAGTTTGAAAACATAGTGTTTGACAACAGACTACGTTTGACAATGGTTTGTAATACATCAGATAGTTACACTTTATTCTTGGTGTTTTGATGACCTTGATTTTGACTGTTCCAATTTAATGGAATATTTTCAGAGAATTAATGAATTTACAGATTACAGAGCTTAACTTTTAAAGATTATTCATTTATTACTGGATGATTAGACTTTTCTTCTGTTAAGTATATCATAACAATTTTCTTGTGATATTTTGAATTCCAATAATCAATGAGTTAATAACATAGGTAATATTTTAAGTTTCTTAATTATTTTCAGTAAAAAACTATCTTTTCCTGTACTCAATTTCAGATCTAAAATTTTATAATTAATAATTTTGTTTGTAATAATTCATTTACTCTTCTGGAACAATACTCTGTAATAAACAAAACTATATAATAGTAATGACACTATATAATTTATCTGATTATATAAAAAAATCAATTGATATATATGATGATAAAAAATAAATTTTCATTAAAATTACATTTTAAATTATAAAAATATTTCATAATTGACTAACCTTCATTTTCTTTTATAACTTCTCATAAGGTGAAGTTTGCTTATGTTTCAGCTTATTCTGATACTCATTAAAATATAAATTATTTGGTTGGTATAGCATTTGGTTTTAATTGTCTTCTGTTAGTAAATGGCTGATAAACAAAGCAATCATCATCAAAATGCACAGAACAAATTCTTGTGCTAACTTTTAAATTTAAAATTTTTAATTTTTACTTGTCATTCCTTCATTAAAGCTGTTTAAGAAAATTACAGGATAATATTCCTTTTTCATGTTATTATTTGTATATTTAAATGTGCATTACATATGCATTTTCATTGTTATTCACTTTATTCAAAACAAGATAAGTAACAGATTTAACTTTTAATAACAGCCACATTGATCACATGCTAACAGCCACCTTGTTTACACACTATCACCTTTTATGTCAAATGACAAATCAAAATGAATGAGATCTAAACATTTCAACACAAAACATCAGAAATAAAAATGTCAGATTTTAATTCTTTTAATTAATTTATTTAATGTCATAAAATGTAAAAAAAAAGTCTAAGTTTTTAATTTAAATATCTTTTGTTTCCATTAATTTTTTTAAGTATTTAATTTTTTTAAAAAGATTTAATGGAAATCTTAAATATCATTATTATTCATATCTTAAATACTCTTGTAATAATGAAAATACTGATTTGACTTACCACACATCCTAATCTTTTATTACATTATTTTAATTCTGGACCTTCATATAGCTTCATATTAGAAATTTTTTATTAAGTAATAATTTAAACTTTTATCAATAGATCAATTTAATGATTAAAAAATTTATTTATTTCATGCACTGTTAAAAGGAAGCCTTCAAGGCTACATTAATATTTAAATAACATGTAGAAAGAGTAAAAAATTTTCATATTATCTCATTTACAAATAAATCTTTAAAAAAAATCTTTTCTACTTGTGTCATAAGAATAATTAGAGCAAATCAAACATGTGGCTTTATCAGATAATCTTGATATTCTAACATTTATGTATAAACTATATATTACATTATATTATTACATGACTTAAATAAAGTTTATTCTAAAACACTTACCTTGAGGAATCTCTGTTGCAATCATTAAATTTCCCTCATTAATATTTGAATGATTTTCTAAAATTGAAATACAACTTCCTGATGAATTCTGCATTTTTTAAAATGAGATAAAAATGGTTCAGCTTTTCATAAAAATTATCTGCCTGACAAACAGAATATTAAAATTAATAACTGTCTAAAAATGTTATTTAATATAGATATCATTTTAATTAAATTTTAAAATTAAATACTCACAATGAATTAAAATTCTGTAGACATTCTATATCTTACTAGCCTGAAATTAATAAATAATTTAATAATTCAATGTAACATAAATATATAAAAATTGTGAATTCTTAAAACAAAAAGATATTAACTTAAAAATAAATATTTTAATTTATATAATAATAATAATTAAAAATTATAAATGGATATTTGTTACAATGTTTTTAAGCTGCATAATTATAAAACAATATATTAGTTTTACAGTTATATATATATAGTTTTATAGCTAAAATATAAATTTAAAGTTAACATTTTGATGAATAAGATTCCTTAAAATAATGAAGTAGTCCTAGTTCTGGTGAAGGTATGAAGAACTGAACACCAGATTCCAACAATAGTGCACAAAGAAAGGTCTTTTGGAGTTAGGTTATTTTGTGATTTTAAAGGAACTTTATTCTTGAAGATGCAAACTTGAATATATTTTTTTATTTTGGCAATTACACAATTTTAAACATATATTTTAATATTAAATTNTTCTCTGAGAACTAGATTTAATATATAATAGTAATATGTTTAATGTAATAATTATGATTTATAATTTTTATGCCAATCTATTAAATTTTCTTCCTTAATTAGAAAGTTGCATTTTTTCATCTATTTAGTATATAAAAACTTCATAAAAGACTATTGTAATATTGTTTACATTTATAAAGGTAAGTTAAAAAATGCAAGCAAATAGAAAAATTTATTAGAGAATGAGAGACAACTTGGATACAGTGCAGATTGGGGTTTATGTAGCAAGTGCATTTTTTCACTGCATGCATAATTCAATCATAGGAGCATCATTTGAACTTTGAGTTAAAGTTCTCTCAAATTTTGTATTCAAATTCTGGAATGTTCAAAGTATGAAATATCACTGTGTATGCTAGCAGACATATGGCACATTCACACCACTAATAAACATGATATAAAAAGAATTTAATACAGACTATATTTCAATGTAAATAGTATTTGCTTTTGTTACAGTTAAATAATTATAAGGATCTTTATGAATCAGTATATAGAATCATCCATAAATTACTGTTTTTATAAGTTTCAACTATCATCCTGTAATACTGTATAACATATCACACCTACATACCCACTGCTAAAAATTACATAAACAATATCCTCAATCAACCTGCTTAATTGCACTAAGGAATAATACATAGCATGAGGTATCGAACATTACATATTTTATTAATTATGTACAAAGCAGTGACATAAACAGTATAATTACTATGCAACACTTCAGAAACAAAAAGGAATCATTCTGTTACCAAAGACCCTAGCATTATCTAATACTTTTGTAAACACCCTTGTAAAGCATCTTAATGATTATCTGCATACCCACCCATCCATACCTGTATAATTTAATTTATGGGTAGCTCCTACATTTATAAAACACAGAATAATGTAAAATTAATTGCATTGATTAGCAATGCACAAGATAGATACTTAGGATAAAAAATTTATATAATATAAAAATTTAAATTAAAAAAATAAATTTTAAAAGGTAAAGTAAAACTACATCCTTAATGAAACTGGATGAACGTTTGTCTACATTTTATGAATCACAAACAACAATATATTATATAATTTCAAATAAAGGTTATGCAATTCTTTCTAACAACTAAGACATTTTACAAATTGCCCAGTGTATATATATAAGGTTCCTTGCATTATTACTTGCTTCATTTAGAAACTATTTAATTAAAGAAATTTTTAAAAAATTTAAAATCACTTAAATCATACTTTAAATTTCTGTCATGATACTGTAATACAATAATTGTACTACAATTCATTTCTATATATTTACATATCACTCTATTGAATCATTACTTAAAATGTTTAAAAAACTCATTTTAATAAATTACTGTACTAAATCATTTCAAAATGCTAAAATTTTTTAAGCTAAATTTAAATACCTGTAAATTTATATTAAAAACTTCCTTAGGTCTGTAACACTGATATTTTTATTTAGAGTATAGATCTTTTTACTCTAAATTCATATTTATAGAAATAAATTTGAAATTAAGATATATAACTAGTATGTGAAAAACTTGATAAACTCAAATTAAGCTTCAAGCTGACTCTTTTCTCTTGACATTTTCAAATGGATTAAAAATTGAGTTATTCAAATTTGTTAAAAGTAGCATTCTGAGTTTTATTGGGTAATGCTTTTCTGTAGGCTAAATTGTTAATTTGATTAGTAACATAAAATTACTTTTAAAACAATCTGAATTCAGACTTTTTTTATTTGATTCATTAACATTTATTTTTCCAGTAAGAAAATTTTTATAAGAAAATTTCACAATAATTTATAATTTATAACTTAGTTACATAAATATAACTTATATTTTCTTTTCAAACTATAATTTTAGCAAAAGCTTTATAAAAACACAAAAATGATATTTTATATTATTTTATTTTATATAATATTTTATGTACAAAGAATTCAATATTTTTTAAATTTTGAAATAATTAAAATATGGTAACAGCTAAACTTCTCATATTATCAATTGACAATTTTTTATTTACTTACTTATTTTTAAACAGTTAGGTCAATTCAGTTATTTACAAAAAGTTTCTAGTTTGTTTCCTGTCATTATTTAAATCATGACCTATGCAAAAATAATCTTTCCAGATATATTATTAGATTACAATATTGAATTTTGATATGAATCTTACAAGTAATAAAAAAATCTTTTAAATAATGTATTAAACATTATATATTAATTAGATTTATAAAAAAAAAAACAACTTTTATACAACTTGTTTGATAATATGCATAAATAGAACTTTCAGGTATAAAATAATGTTAACTAAAACAAGCTATAATTATTGTTATTAATTTCATTTTTATAATATCCGCACACTAGTATTTTCTTTTTATAATCTAAAAATATTTATTTTATTTCATTTTATTCACTAATAAAATATATTTCATTTCATGAACTAGAAGACAAAATTAGTTAATATTTTTTCTATAAATAAGCAGTATACAATAAAAAAATTGTGAAGTTTCATTTTTAGTTATAGCTTTCTATTATGATTATTTATTTTTCTTTTGTTTAGTATATAAGAAAAACAGTTCAAATAAATTATTAACATTTATTATTACATATACTTCCAATAAAAGTTATTTATATTGATTCTAGCATTTTACTATTAAAATCAAAAGTTTTAAAAGTATTATGTTAAAAAATAACTTTTTGACACTATTATAAAAATTTAACAAGTATCATTTTAAAACAATAAATAGAAACTTTTTAAATGAAAATACAATCTATATTTATTAAATCTTAGATTATTAAACTATCTTAAAGAAAAGCTTGTAAATTGTTGATCAAAAGATGAACTCATTTAAAATTTTATTATGGTTATATATACTCTTAATTAGAATACTAAAAAGATTATTATTAAAATGTATAATTAAAATGAAAATAATAAATATAAATTATTATACTGTATTTACCATACGTGTTGAAGTGAAATTTAAATGAAGGTATCCTTTATAATTTTATACTTTGAAGATAATAATTATTCTCTGAGAACTAGATTTAATATATAATAGTAATATGTTTAATGTAATAATTATGATTTATAATTTTTATGCCAATCTATTAAATTTTCTTCCTTAATTAGAAAGTTGCATTTTTTCATCTATTTAGTATATAAAAACTTCATAAAAGACTATTGTAATATTGTTTACATTTATAAAGGTAAGTTAAAAAATGCAAGCAAATAGAAAAATTTATTGGAGAATGAGAGACAACTTGGATACAGTGCAGATTGGGGTTTATGTAGCAAGTGCATTTTTTCACTGCATGCATAATTCAATCATAGGAGCATCATTTGAACTTTGAGTTAAAGTTCTCTCAAATTTTGTATTCAAATTCTGGAATGTTCAAAGTATGAAATATCACTGTGTATGCTAGCAGACATATGGCACATTCACACCACTNATATTGGATTGTTCAGAAAGTAATTTTGTTTCTTTTTCCATGGAAAAAAAGACAATATTTTTATAATAACTAATATTTTATTGAATTATATATCGACCATTTTGGTCAAATACCTGTTGTCACCGTTTCTGATAGTATCATGATTTCATATTCATAAAAGTTTTGATCGTTGCTTACAAAAAACTAATCCAAGTGATTTTTGACATTGTCATTTCAAGTAAATATCTTACAGTTAAAAAAATTTGTATAGACCAGAACAAGTAATAATCTGAGTGTGCTTGATCTGGCAAATATGGTTGGTATGATAGCACATTCCATCTAAGTTATAACAGTTTCTGACAAGTTACCAAACTTGTGCGAAATTTGACATTATTGTGGTAAAACACTACACCTGTTTTGTTGATCAATTCTGTTTGATCAACAAAACAGGTTCTTTTCTGTTTGATGATATTACTCAATTTATTTACTCGATGGCAGTACACTTTCGAGTCAATTGTTAAATTGTCTGGTAAAAGCTCCAAAAAAATTTTTTTTAAATCCCACCAAAGAGTTCTTAAAGAGCATCTCTCTTTAAGAACATGTGGAACCCACATATTAAGCTTTGAAACAAAACCAATTTGTTTCAAGTAATCGTAAACAGTTCAATTTGACAAATTTAATCTCTTAGTGATTTCACGTGTTATTATTCGGCAGTTTGCTTCAATTGGTACCTTTATTTTGTTTTCATTGGCTTCAACTGGCCATCCAGAATGTGGTGCATCTTCAATATTGAAATTGCCATAACAAAATTTTGTAAACCAGTTTTGGCACTGTTGTTGTCAATACATCTTCTTTGTACATGCCACACAATTTTTTTCTCGCTTGAACATTCTTACCTTTTCGGTAATAAAAGAGCAAAACATGCCAAAAATTCTGCTTTCGATCTTCCATACTTGATGGGACACAAAAAATAAACAATTGCACAAAATCAAACAAAATTTTTTACAAATAAGCCTTAAAATGCTAGCTGTCAAAATATATAATGATAATACAGTTTAGAATGAAAATGGTGAGAAAAGTACGACTAATCCATCTAGTGGTTTAAAAAAAACGAAATTACTTTCCGAACAACCTAATATAAATACATATTGTGCAATTATTTTCATATTTTAACGTACTTTGAATTAATTAAAATTAATATTTTATTATAACCACATTATGTATCTTATTACAAATTTCTATACTACATGTGAAGAAGATAAGATTGTTATTGTATATTCAAATATCAGTGGTGGAATGGAAGCACTTTATTGTCGAAACCAGGTCAGCTTCCAAACAGCCAGATTATATGCATTCGCACATGCGCTTTACAGAGCACCAACCTCACTTAGTTTAGTTGGTGGAAGCTACACACCAAAATATCGTATAACGCTTCCAATGATTCTATCTAGGACTGGTTCTGGGCTGTTAGCCGCCTGCCTGCTAGATGTTTGCCGCCCTCACCCCATTATGTGTGTGAATCACGGGTAGATTTATAACTTAACCCAACTGATAGGAATTTACTGGTAAGTTTTTATGATAGTTCTGTATAGTTGACAGGAGTTTAAAAAATCCATTAAAATATTTGATTTTTTTATTCTGCTTTATTCTACTCTCCCATCTTATATTACTTACAGATTTCAATGTTAAACCAGTGATATTATGATTTTGTATGTCCCATCTTTAAGGGGATGTAGAAAAAAAACATGTATAATTCTTGTACAATGTTAAAAAATGAACTGTTACTTTGGAAGCATCATTTACAAGCAAATTTAATGAATGAGATGCACAAGGTACAAAAAAAGCTCTAGAATTTATTTTCCTTAAATTTACGATTTATGTATCTGTTGTCATAAAAATTTGTCTTCCACTTCTTTCCCAAGACTACAAATATTCAAGTACAAAGTAACTGGTTTATTAACTTATTTCTACTTAAAAAGTAGTTAAATAATTAAGAGATCAGGGAATTAGGAACATAAATAAAACCCTGCTGAAAGAGCTGGAATTTTACTTAAACAAAAGCTTAACCGAACCAATTTCTAGCAGAGTACAGTGGGGACTGATTTCTTCGCAATATTAGATGTAATAAAGACAGAAATTTTTCCAGTTTAATGAGAGTGACTGAAAAGTTGTAAATTTTGGAAATTTCCATGGACACCTGATCCTAAAATGAATTAGTTAGAAAACAAATGACTATTAAGTTTAACATATTTAGATTTTTACAGCTATGGTGAGAAACATTTAAAATCTACAACAACCCTGTCACGTCCTTTGAGGTATACTAGTGATGCAACAAAAGAGGCATTTGACATTAACTGATATAGCGGTACCCTCAGGATTTGGCATGCATGCACACACCACACACCTACAAGATTGTCTCTGATTCCATCCATGAGCCACTCGTAGGGAGCAATTTTAACTAAGTGGATTGTTTTAATATTTAAAAAGTAAAGAATATTTTATGTTATTTTTATGTACGTTTCTTTACAAAACTATATTTAATTATAATTTTCTTTAAAAGTATATTCATACAATTGAATANGATAAAAGATTTGTATAATGTAAGTTTAATATAAGTTTAATTTAAAAATTACTTTAATAAAGTAAATCTTAAAAACAAAATAGAACTGCACCGTAACGAAATCTGTTTTCCGCCATAATAGGAATCTTTTCGTCTCAAACGACTATAAACACAAAAGTAATTAGAAAAGTATTTAATAATTACATAACTACTCTCAAAAAATATGCAGATTACAACAAACTTTTAAAAATAAATGTGTGCTGTAAGTATTAAAAGGTAAAGTAAAACTACATCCTTAATGAAACTGGATGAACTATCATTATCATCATTCAGAATAGGAATTGTCTGTCTCAAACAACTATAAACACAAAAGTAATTAGGAAAGTATTTAACACATACATAACTACTCTCAAAATATATGCAGATTACAACAAACTTTTAAATCAAAATGTGTTGTAAATACTTGAAATCATTGATCAAATCTTAGAAGTGAGAGAAAAATAATGGTGGCACTTCTAGTTTGCTAGAATCCAATATTGACAGAATATAAACAGACAATCAGAGTTTAATTTTTCATGCTTATTTTCTTGTCTATTCTTATATATAGGAATACTTTAAGAATTTAATCTTTACCTTATGAGACACATATTTATTGAAAATGTTTTATAAAATAGAAAGATTGTAGTCTTTAGAGCACTTCAAATATAACCAAATAAACTACAAGTCTAATCTTAAACACTTTTTAATATTTTGAATCAAAAATAAGCCATCACATTTCGTTTTTCATCATTATTATTATTTCTAGCAGTGGTGTGCCGTCCTTGGAAGCAGTGGAAGTGCTGCTTCCCTTGTATTTTATAAAATATTGGATTGTTCAGAAAGTAATTTTGTTTCTTTTTCCATGGAAAAAAAGACAATATTTTTATAATAAATAAATATTTTATTGAATTATATATCGACCATTTTGGTCAAATACCTGTTGTCACCGTTTCTGATAGTATCATGATTTCATATTCATAAAAGTTTTGATCGTTGCTTACAAAAAACTAATCCAAGTGATTTTTGACATTGTCATTTCAAGTAAATATCTTACAGTTAAAAAAAATTGTATAGACCAGAACAAGTAATAATCTGAGTGTGCTTGATCTGGCAAATATGGTTGGTATGATAGCACATTCCATCTAAGTTATAACAGTTTCTGACAAGTTACCAAACTTGTGCGAAATTTGACATTATTGTGGTAAAACACTACACCTGTTTTGTTGATCAATTCTGGCCTTTTCTGTTTGATGATATTACTCAATTTGTTTACTCGATGGCAGTACACTTTCGAATCAATTGTTAAATTGTCTGGTAAAAG
>NW_019384895.1:388199-396794 GCF_000671375.1 Centruroides sculpturatus
CAGGGGTCGGCAGTTTGTCAAGTGAGAAGAGCCAAATTGTCATGAAAACAGGATAACAAAAGTACCAGAGAGCCTAACTAACTAACTAATCATAAAGGAAGAAGGCTGACTTTCGACTTAGCCTGAAGGAAGGTGACTGAATGAAGGTGGGGTGGGAGGGAGAATAGAATGGGTATAGAAGAAAGGATGGGATAGGTTGGGGGTAAGGGATAGCATAGGTTGGAAGTGAAGGTTGGGGTAGGTATGGAACCCAATGCTGACTTGCATCTCGAATAATATAAAGTCAGTAGTACAGCTGAATGCAGAGACCAATCCGGTAGCAGAGTGTTAGTACCAGAGAGCCGCATATTAATTTAAATGTGCAAAATACGACACACGACAGAGGCGCCTCTAGTGGCCGTTTTCGGCATAATGTTACACGGACGGACGGACACGCGTTCAATGGGTTATATATATATAGATATGCTTCAAATGCTACCACTCTTATGCGATTCATATTGATCAACGCGAGTGTGGTCATGTGCGGACGGAGAACAAGTCGAAGTTTGTTCGGCGGCTCTATCTCAAACTCATAAGTTATAAGGCTGCGGTGAAATGAGGTGAGATGAAATTGGAGTTTATTTCCGAAGAGCCGCATGCGGCTCGCGAGCCGCTAATTCCGATCCCTGGTATAGACTACTGTATTCGAATATCAGTGGCGGAATAGAAGCGCTGTACTGTCGAATATGGGACAGCTTCCACGGAAAAAATATTTGAACGGTGTAAAACAGCCAGATATTATACGCATTCACGCATGCGCTTTACAGAGCACCAACCTTGCGCAGTTTAGCTGGTGGAAGATACGCACCAAAATATCGTATAACGCAGTGTTTTTCAACGGGGCGATATCACCCCCATGTGGGCGTTTTTCCATGTAGAGGAGGCGATTAGTAACAATTTATATCTTGGGGGGCGAAAAACAATTTTCTGGGCGATATAGTAAAACATTATATTAAGAATAATAAGATATTTTATTCGTTATATCGTAACAATAATTAAACAAATAATATTATACTAGTCACTAGTCTATTCAATGCAGTAAGAATTTGGCATTAGTCTTGGTCCTCGGCATCGGAATTTTGAAGTGAAGGGGGCGATAATAGGTAACGGTTTTATTGAAGGGGGCGATACTACGTTAAGGGTGCGACGATTCGTTAGAGGTTGAGAAACACTGGTATAACGCTTCCAATGATTCTATCCAGGACCGGTTCTGGGCTGTTGGCCGCCCTCGCTTCATTATATGAATCGCGAGTAGATTTATAACTTAACACAAGCGATAGGAATTTACTGGTATGTTTTTATGATAGTTCTGTATAGTTGACAAAAGTTAAAAAAAATTCGTTAAAATATTTTATATTTTTATTTCGCTCTCTCATCTTGTATTACGGATTTCAATGTTAAACGGTGATATTACGATTTCACATGTTCCATCTATGAGGGGATGTAGAAAAAAGCGTGTACATTCTTGTACGATGTTAAAAAATGGAACTGTTTCTTTGGCAGCGTCATTTACAACCAAATTTAATGAATGATACGCACAAGGTACAAAAAGAGCTCTAGAATTTTTTTCCTTAAATTTACGATTTACATATCCGTTGTCATAAAAATTTCTTTCCCAAGACTACAAATATTCGAGTACAAAGTAACCGGTTTCGACTTATTTCTACTTAAGTAGTAGTTAAATAATCAAAAGATGAGAGAATTAGGACCTAAATAAAACCCCGACAAAAGAGCCGAAATTTTACTTAAACAAAAGCTTAACCGAACCAATCACTAGCCGAGTACAGTGGGGCCTGATTTCTTCGTAATATTAATGTAATAAAGACAGAAATTTTTCCAGTTCGACGAGAGTGACCGAAAAGTTGGAAATTTCTGTGGACATCCGGTCCTAAAACGAATTAGTTAGAAAACAAATGACTATTAAGTTTAACATATGTAAATGTTTATAGCTATGGCGAGAAACGTTTAAAATTTACAACAACTTGTCGCATCCTTTGAGATATACTAGGGATGCGACAAAAGAGACGTTTGACATTAACCGATTTCGGCACCCTCGGGATTTGGCAGCCCGCGTGAATGCATGCACCACACACCTACCAGGAAGTCTCCGATTCCATTCATTAGCCACTGGTAGGGAGCTATTTTAACTAAGTGGATTGTTTTAATATTTAAAAAGTAAAGAATATTTTATGTTATTTTTATGTACGTTTCTTTACAAAACTATATTTAATTATAATTTTCTTTAAAAGTATATTCATACAATTGAATATTCTGTACCAGGTATGTATAATTGTATATCCATCACACATTTTAATTTGCCAAGTAAGTTTTAATAATTTTATTTTTAATTTTAACCCTTATATCATGGCTAATGATTTAGAATGTAATTATGATATTGAAAATTTATTTTAAAAAAGTTTTGGCTCAAGACCATATAATGAAAAAGAAAACATTATTATACTGACTCAATCACCTTATGTATCTGAGAATTAATATTTATTATCTTACTAATGTTTTCTACCTGCTCCACAGATCATCTTGAGGTATTTTTGAAGTATTTGAAATGTTTTGTTTTGCATAACATTCAAACTGTAACTGATACAAAAGAACATTCCAAATACTTCAAAAAATTTCAAAAATACCTCAAGATGATCTGTGGAGCAGGTAGAAAACGTCAGTAAGATAATAAATATTAATTCTCAGATACATAAGGTGATTGAGTCAGTATATTTAAGGAGTCTGAGTGTTTATTGAAAACATTATTAAAAAAGAAAGACCAATGCCTAAATTAAATATAAATATGTCAACAAAAAAATTTGTTCAACATTTCATGATAAAATTTATCAAGACAAAATGGCTTTGTGGATGCATAGAAATGCAAAAATTGCTTTTTTGGCCTTGCCTATTATTTTCAAATAAAATGAGTGAGTGTAATAAGAATGGCTTTGACGATTTAAATAATTTGATTAAAGCTGGCAAAAGACAGGAAAATCATAACGTCACATTGATTCTTTCGTAAAATTAAAGCAATTTGGAAATCAAAGCAGAATAGAATTTAACATTAGTAAGCAATATAAAATATTGAAAATTATAACAAGATAATTACAGCTTATAGAAATATTATATCTAAATTAATAGATGTTATATGTTTTTTCTCAAAGCAAGAATTGGCATTTAGAGAGCATAGGGAATCTATTGACTCTATTATTAGAGTTAATTATATTGAACTTGTTTATTTATTAAGTACGTCAGTTAATCTATTAAAAAATACATTTAAAGAAGTGTATGGTTTTAACTGGCTTATCGAACAAACAAATATGAATGGACCCTGACATGCAATTAACTGATTGCCCCTGTAAGTCAGATTCTTACAGAAACACAGCTTCCCTATCATCAAATGTCACGGCACGCCACCAATCTCTAGTATCAGTCCTATCTCTAATTTTCTTACTTTAAACAACAGAAATTAAAATCCATGCTACTTTAAAACACTTCTTTTTACAATTATTTTCGTAATTTAAAAATTCTAGTGAACTTTCTATCAAAGATATACCATAAACTCATTAAAATTTTAATTAGATTATATTTATTATTTCAAAAATTTAATTTAAAACTTATAAATTTTTTCAAGAACGTAACTGTTACTCTAATTTTGTAAGTCTTAAATACTGTTATTACTGTTCTCTTAAGTTCATACTACAGCCATGTTTAGTATATACTGAAAAATCAGACTCGTATCCTTTTGATCCTATTCTATAACAAGATAAAATGACAAACAATTTACAAGAATCACATTCTTATACAGAGGTAAATGCTTCTAGTCTTTTAATTTTAACTTAGAAAATAAATATTCATTATAAGATTCTATTTTACTCACATAAAAATATGACAAATATTCTGATTGTCATATTTTTAAATATTAAGTTAGTAAAATTCCAAATTATTAATCAGAAATAAATAAAATTCAGTTTTTTAATATTTAAGTTATTCTAATATTTTATGCAGAATCTTATGACAAACTCTATGTCTTAGAATAAGAATTCTAAAAATGTTTATTTAATATAAAAGTTTGATGTTTTTATATTGAGTTTATTAGAACATTGAACAAGATAAAAATCTCATACACAATAATCTTTTTTATTACAGATGGAAAGACTATCAAGTTAGTCAATTAATAATAAATGATTATTAATTGACTAATTGCCTAATTGTCTAATCATTAACTAATTGATGTCAAGTATTTTTTTAAATATCTTATAAAAATTCAATTTAAAAATTACTTTTATAGTTTTAACTTTTTATAACAACAGTCTTGCTTAGTATATCTATCAATTAATTAATAAATATATAAATATTTATTTTATTATTTATTTATGGTTTAAAGTTGTGAAAATATTGAAAAAAAATTACAAATTGTCCTCAATGAAGTCGTGTTACCACTATAAATTTTAGTAATCAGAGATTCAATTTGTATATGGAGAGAAAGACCAATTGTTTTATTTTTTTCCCATCACTACCATTGGTCGGTAAGAAACACTTCAATGTCTATTGGTTTGGTTTATTCAGTATACTAGCAGGTGCACAGCACAATCATACCACTGTAATAAAAAAGGAATTAGAATGATTTTATATTCACATAATACAGGAAATCGGGGGTTTTTTAATTAACTTCCTGTCCACATTGCAGTAAGCCTATGAAGAACTGCATGGTTGGTTTTAATTTAATACTGGTGCAACTGGCACATAAATAACAACTACATTCATTGGCTAGACAGGATCCTTAAATTAAAAATGCTTGAGTATTACACACACTCTCTTCTGCTCCCTTAATGTCTCCAAAAGGTACCCTCCTATTCTCAGTGATCAATATAACTAAACTAACCTATCTGCAACTAGCCACAGTTACCAACTGTTTGGTTTTGAACCAAACTGGCACGATGACTAATAATTCTGGTAATCACATTTTTTTCATTATTAATTGATAAATGAATTGACACATGTCACAATTACTTCCACACATCAGACATTCTTTCCAGTACAATGTAGTTGGCAATGTAATAGTAATTTACTTGTATAAAATGAAAAATTTTTCAATAGGTAAATGGTGCTGAAAATTAATTGACCAGATATTATAATTAGTTATAAATGAGACTCAAGCTTATTCCTTAAATCAATAAAAACATAGCAAATGACATTCAAAAGCTCATAACTTATTATGCAACAAATACCATTAGATTTATCTTATGAAAATTGTTTATAAACTTACCTATAAAAATACCGTTCTGTTAAATAAACGACGTCAGTTTAGCTAATCAGCATTTGTTTTTTACGAATTAAATTGACAACTTAATTGGATGAATATATCTAACTTTTATCAAATAGCCTAAGTGACATTACTAGCACCTTGTTTGTCTCTACCACTTCGAAAGCGGTTACTAGATGGCGCAACGATCTAATGAAATTTAATCATTTCCTGAATTTTTTGCCTATAATTCCATTTTTCAAAAATTTATAATTTTTAATAATTTTTTAAATTTATTTATTCATTTTAAATAATAGGTATTAAAATAACGAATATAATAAATGTTTATGTTCGATTATGTAAAATTAATATAATCGATGGTCGAGGCGGGAAAAATACTAGTACAATATCAAGGACTGTATACTACCAAGGACAATATACTACAAGGATAGCCAGATCCCTATTCTACAATGTTAGCCAGGAATGGCAAGTTAGTGACGTCAGCACGAGTCCTGACCTCTCTGTTTATATAGAGCAGGGTGTGCACGTGTTTAGTTTTCGCTTTTAATATTCGTCCAATTTTGTGATTAACGAAGTGATTTATTTTAATATTTCTGTAATTGTTTTATTTGACTAAGTTTTTTATAAGGTAAGATGATTTAAATATAAGTCATTAAATATTTAAAGCTATATTTTTATGTTAGGTGAAGAACAAAATGCTGAGTACTAGGTGTGCTGTGTATGGTTGCAATAATAACCTTCTTTTTTCAAATTGGAAGCAACCTGTTTACATCGGGTTTGATCAAAAAATGACAAGAGAAATACTTTTAAAATTAATAGCAGAACTTTATTTACTATCGTATAATGTAGTAGCTTGCGTCAGTGACTGTAGTTGCAGTAACATAAGTTTATGGAAAGAATTGAATGTGAATATCAATGAAACGTTTATTATGAATCAATTATTATTATCAATGAAACGTATATTAGAGATATAAATATGTGGTTCGACATTTTTAATAGCTATGCACCAAAAGGTTCTGTTCCAAGCAAAAATGGATATGGTGTAGACTTGGAATTACAAGAAGAACATTTAAATAAAATGATAAAAATAATCTCAACAATGAGAGCAAGTGGAAAAAATGCCCTCCAAATTTTCCAGAAAGGAATGATAATCTCAATGAAATCGCTAATTGATCTTTTTCAAGATATGAAATCGACTTTTGATATAAAATACATCTGCACTCACAATTTAAATCAAGATTGTCTGGAAAACTTTTTTTTTTAAAATTAGAAGCCGGGGTCCTAATGAACATCCAAGCCCATTAAATGCTATATATAGGATTAGATTGATTATTTTAGGTAAGAATCCTGGTATTTTAGAGTCAAAAGTAAATACTACAGATCGAAGACAAGAGGAATATATTATACCCAAAGTTTTAGAGAAAGCACATGTAGAAGTATCAAGTGAAAATACAGACCAATATACTGAATGTAAAACTACTTTTTCTTCAAATAAATCTTCAGGAAACTCTACATGCAATCTAGACTTTAACACAATCTCTGAAGAAACTTCCTACGATGCTCTCGAGTATATAGCAGGATATTTTGCCTATAAATATAAAGAAAAATACCCAAACTTAATTAATTCCACTAACAAAATTAAAAATCATTACAACTATAGCATTCCGTCATGGGTGCAACATTTATCTTATGGAGGGCTTATTAAACCTACTGATGAATGGCTAGCAAAAATTATAGAATGGAATAAATATTTCGAAATATATCACGATGAATCGTATAAAAAAGGCCCCGGAGTTGTACAGAATTAGTCAGTGGAAACAGTTTTACCTTTTACTTTAATAAAAGATTTTTGTAAATTAAGAACTATAATAAGAATTAATTATAGAAATCTTAAACAAGAAAACTATAAAATATTGAAAAGAATGCCTTCTGAAAATGGTGATTGTCGAAAAAAAATTAAAAAGTTAAGTAAGATAATCACATAATAAAAAATATAGCTCATTAATTTGTTAAATAAATATTAGACAAAAGACTTGTAAATTTATTGACGTACAGTACACTTATTAAATCCGAAAATTCTACAGTAGTTTACATTTAGTAGTAATTTAATAATTAATTAAGAAATGATTTAATATTTTATCGTATTTTGTTATTTGAAAGATCTGTCATGTTGAAGTAGAGGGCTTGCTGTGACGTCACATAGAGCCAAGGTCACGCTAACAAATATACGGGATCTGGCTATCCTTGTAGTTTAAAGTCCTTGGTACAATATGCTGTTCTGTAGGTCACGGATTCGAGTTCCTGTCAGAAACCTCAGGAATTTTTCATGGATCTCGGATGTGTCGGCCCTCGTGGTCATCCCCATTGTAGGCCTAGTGAAACCCCAGAATAGATTTGGAAACAGATTCTCTTAGTGTCCATATGCAAAAAATATATTTAAAACTTTATTATATATATACATAATAAAGTTTTCATGGAATACGGGTAGTATCCCTCGAACAACACTGTTTCCGATTTCTCATGCAACATGGTTCGAGAATTTAGGAAATCCACTGTATAAAATTTCATAACTTATAAGTGCAAACTCCGTTATTCAATGTTTTATTTTATTCGAGTACGGTAATCATGCGTGTCGTTTCAAATTTTTCCACAGATTTTAGAATATTAAAATTTTTAATTTCTTTTGTGCCTTTCGTCACGTTTACTTTAAGGAAAACTGATAGTAGACTTTTTTCTTCCTTGTTCTAGCTTTCGTATCAATCAGGCGTCATTGTCGTTTCATTCAAACTTTAGCCGTTAAGATCATGGAGCTATAATATGTAACTGAAGCTGTAGCTCTCTGCTAATAGCGGCGTACTCGAAGCCGGAAATGGCTTCATTGTAGAACAAACCGCCATATTGTGAGAAGAAGAAAGTTTGTTTTTCTTTTGAACTAGACGTTGGAAAAGAAAAGGTACAGATGAAGAATAATGTAAAAATAATAAAGAAAATATTTAGTTGAGTTTGTTTATTAGGGGAGACCGGGGCAAGATCGGCATGTTAAGCTTTACTTAAATTTTGTGTAATAAATACTGCTGTAAACTGAAAAAAATGCTTTGCATATTGTCTATTGGAATGTTACCTTACTATAGAACTGGTTAAAATCAGTTTGGAAATAAAAATAATTAAAATAATTACAACTTTACAAGAAGAGAGAAATTGACGAAGTTGCCCCGGGTATAGGGGCAAGATCGGCAACTTCTCTCTTTTTGTAAAGTTGTAATTATTTTAATTATTTTTATTAAAGTTGCCCC
>NW_019384895.1:397864-479368 GCF_000671375.1 Centruroides sculpturatus
TGGAATTGAACGAAAATGAAAATTTGCTTGATAATTCAACTACGCTTGTTGGAGAACAATAAAAACACTACACTCAACAAGCCAACAATAAAACTCAACTGCCTAACCTATAACCAAAGTCTCCTTTTAATTTGTTTTTTAAAAAAAGCGCTTGACAAACTTGCCCCGCATGCCGAAGTTGCCCCGGTCTCCCCTATAGGCAGTGCAGTCACAATTTGTATGTTTCATCCTTAAATCTCTAGCTTCTGGGAAAATATTCGATTTCACTTTTCTCAATTTATACTGAGCCAATCTCGATAAAACTTATTTTATTCGACGCAGAAACGTTTATAACAAAAATATATTTATCCGGCATTCTAGACAGCCTTCTACTAGAAGTAGTTTCTGATGCTCTATCTAATTTTACAACCCGGAAGTTTCTACGTTACGGGGATGTTGAGTTACATCTTATTAAGTAATGAAATGAACTCAAGATATCAGGTCGACCTTATAGATATGCAATCACAAGCTGATGAGCAATATAAATCTATATTTGTGCGCCAAGACCACCTGACTTCATTCAACTACGACCGTTAAAAACGAAAGAGCTGAAGATGTAACCTATGTTCTTTCAGATATTTTTACAATTTTCGATGCACCGAGTATCCTACAAAGCAATAATGGCAGATAATTCTCTAATAATGTCCTCAAAGAATTCTCTGGTATGTGAACCGAGTTAAAAATGGTGCATGAAAAACCCAGTCACTCACAAAATCAAGGTTCAGTAGAATGATGCAATCAAGACGCAGAGAATATGCTTAGTTCTTGATTGGAGACTAACAACCATGGTGTAAGAAGGAAAAATGAGAGAGCTCTGTCCAAGGTTACTTTGTCAGTGTTAAAAAGTTAGTAAATTCTACCAGAAGAGTTTTTAATAAACCCCTTGTCTTTTGTCGAAAATTTCTTAAATTTTGCAGGGTGGTTTGTATATTAGGGATTGATGCTATTAAATTTTGGCTGTAAAAAGTCGAGAGGATTAACAGATAGAGGGTGGTCATATGTCATATCTCGCGTGGGGTCAGACTTAATTAATAACGATTTTACTTGTTAGCATTTACAGTTATTGTAATAAAACTCATCTTTACCCTCAAAATTAAGTTTTTTTTCATTTTATAAAAATTAAAAATATAAAAGATTTTTTAAACAAAAATCTCATAACAGATGGCGCCACACACAACTGTATTTACTTATGATTAATAATATAAAAGTCATTTTTAGTACCAATGCCCATTATACACAGCTATCATGTCAAATTTCGTTTCTTAATCTTCATTCCATTCAACACACATATACACACACACACACATACCTACGAATTTTTTTCCTTTTTTTGACTGTTTTGAGTTCAGGAGATCTCAAAACGTAGAGATTTGCAAAAAACTCAGAGGGTCAAATTTGACACGATTCCAATCCTTGTTATTTACACATAACAGCCGAGAAAGTAAAACTATTAAACTCAAAATTTCGACCAATTTGCTTAAAAAATTTTGTTCTTGAGCACGGTCAGTTCATAGATGTCGAATATGTCCAAACCAAATGTCGATGTTTAGCTGTGTCCGTGAAGCACGCTTGTCTTTCAAACATCTTATTCGCAATTTGAATTTTCTAGAAATTGTTCAAGTATTTACATAATCACAATTCGCACAACGATATTCACTGTTTAAATTTTATTCGATCGTTGCATATATTCACTAATATAACAACCATCGTTTCACTTAGCTAGGGATTTTATCCGAGTAAAATCAGGTAGACAAAAATTTGTGGATCCGCTATTGTTTGTTATATATGAACAAAATGAAACAATTCACTTTGCTTCTCAGAAATCCAACTCCTTGTCCATGTCCCGGAAAGTGAAAACATCTAATTTAAAGATTATAAAGTTTTCAATTGACGATAGAAAGAATTCTGGTACTGGAAGAATTTAATCGGCGTAGTTAATGCATTCCAGTTCTGTAATGTAAATTAGTCATCGAATTCCGAAGACTTCTATTCTATATTTATGAAAATATGCCAGAGAGAGCAACTTCAAAACTTAAAAATTAGCTTAATGATATAGTAAATTACAGATAGTAATTATCATTGATATTTTTGAATTTCGGAACTTCGCGAAACAAAAATTAAGAAATAATACGTTATTTTAATTACAATTTTATCAAATTAAATTTGTTTTATAATTTGAAGAATATGGATGATATAATTAACTTATTTGTTGCAACATTTTAATTTGCTAAAAGAATGCAAAAAACTGAGAATACGATATGCAGAAAGTATGCAGAAAGCCGATACATATCTGGAGTTAATCAACTTTAAATCATGTTAAGATCGACGTTTCAGTTTTTAATTACAATTAAAATAATGAATACGTATCATAAATTTAATGCTTAAATTCGAATACTGGGGCTTTCTCTTATGAGATTACTACACGTGTTTGACAAATAAAACGATGCATCTTTTTTTTAAATTAATATGAGATGTAAAATACCGAGAATTACATAATCCATCAAAATTTTATTTTAAAATCCTTTAATATTTTAAAGTAGATTGATTACTGACTTCAGTAAAAATATTTTTTGTTTCTATATCAGATTTAAAAAATAAAAAATATCGACTACGACAGGAGCCGAGGGAGATACTAGAGAAATTTATCTCTCGTAAAAAACTTTCATGTGATGCATTGATACTATAAATTATTGTACAAAATACTTATATTGTAACTTTATTTTTAGATTTAAAAAGATCGTTCAATAATACATTTAATATATTCAAAGTGAATTTTGAATGACTTTTACTTTTCCGGCTGTTATATGACAGTTGACGATCGGTCAAAAAATAACCTCCCCAAGATTTTTACATTTTTGGACTCAGGACATCATGAAACGTCGAGAAATGCAAATAAATTTGGAATTTTTTCTTATGTATGTGTGGCACAATTGTGTGGTTAGCATGTGTGTGGGGGGCACGATTTTGTTTACCCTTTTTAAGCTTAATAACTCCTGTGTTTTTTGTCGAAAATTTTTGAAATTTGGCAGGAAGGATTATGTATTACGTAGATTGATTTTATTAAATTTTGATAGTTAAAGGTCGACGTGATGGGGAGATAAAGGGATCGTATCTTATTTCGAGTAGAGTCTGACTAAATGACGATTTTACTCTTTATTAGCATTAAAAATTTTTTTTATAAAACCCATCCCTATCCTCAAAATTAATTTTTTTAGCGTTTTATAATAATTAAAAATATAAAAAGTTTTAAAAATAAAATATCGTAACAGATGGCGCCACCAAATGTTGTCGGGAAAGTTAAGCAACTCGTAGCTAATTTTTTTTTTTGTGTGTCAGTTGTATAGTTATTTAGTTGTTTTTAAGGTTATATATATGCTAAGAATTTAGTTATTTAAAATTATAGAATTATTTTATTTAGATATTCTCTAATATTTTGTAAGTTTAAAATGAAGTGTTCTTTTATATGAACTATGAAATTGTAATTTCAAAATGAAAACTTGAATTTGATCATAAACTGTTTTTACATTTATTTACTTAAATTCTTTAAGTAAATAAGTGTTTAAAATGTTTTAAATTAGATTATTAATAGTTTTAATTCTGCTAAATGTGAATAGGTAGTACATTTTATCTGGATAGTTTTCCTTTCTGTTATGTCTTTTAGAAAATATCTTGTTACCGTATTAAAACTTTAATAAAGCTTTTCATCAGCTTATATTTCCCTCAAGAATATATTTACAGTCGTCGCTGTTAACATATTGAAAATTATTATTTTTAATACAAAACGTTCTTTAGTTAAAGCATTAACAAATTTATTAATTAAAATGTTATATGTAAATATCAAAATCCGCAAACAAAGACTAAAATCCGATTATGAAATACTTCTACTTTAGGCATCGTGTTAAATCTGTGCTTATGATATGTGGAATTTTATGAAAAATTTTTCATTAAGTTCTTAGAAATTAGAAAATTTAGAAATAATTAGGAACTTTTCGTTGCCATTAACTGCTGATTTACTTTTGCATTAAAAATAGCTATTCGAAAGACGAAATTTATAGGAATAATGTTAAAAAAATATTCCGTAAAATTTAGTAGTAGTAATCACATGATTTGAAGATGGACTAAGTTTTCTTAGTTTGGTAGACATATGATCATGGAGGAAAAATATAAGATTTACAGTAAACGTAAGATTTCTGAAATCTTTTTGAGAATTTGTAAACAGAACCAGACACGAAAAGGAAGAATCTTCATAAATTTATTACACGAAAAAATCGGATATTTCGTCAGAGTGCTGTTGTATAGTAAGTGTTTTTGGAGGTATTGTTTCTTGTTGTTCAAAGTTTATTTTATTCAGTTTATTAAACTTTGTTATTATTATTATTATTATTATTACTTCACAGTATTATTAATTCAAAGGAATACAGTATATTAAATAACTTTTTGCTAATGATAACTCTAATATACATTAATATTAGAATGTTTGCTTTTTAAAATCTAATTTTTATTTATGCTATTATTCTGAGAATTAAACTAGATTAAGGATTAAAATAATTTTGAAAAGAAAATCTGATTCAAAATATTTAAAATCATTATTCCTATCAGACACAAGATGATTTACATAAAAACTTCTTTTAATTTCAAAATTGGCTGTACAATAGGAAATTTTCTATGTACTGTACAGCTAATTGACATGGTACCCTAGTTATTTTTCACGAAAAGTTCAGATTCTTTATCCAAGTTGGTTAAATTCAATCAGGATGTCCGAGTCGGTTAAGGCTCTGGGGATCTGGAATAAAATCTGGGCGAGCAACTCGGGAAATTTTCACGGGCGATCCGTCCCGAATATGTCTGACCTCGTCCTCATCGCCCCGCTCGAAACCGCAATGTGTATGGGAAAAAGGTTTCCTTAGTATCCACAGGGCGGAGAGGAAAAAAAAACTTTCCATACATAATGAACAAATTGATCTTTGTCGTGTGGTACATTGTATTCTGGTGTTTGAGTAAAAAAGATCTCATTCTATTAGATAATAGATTATACTGTATATTCATGTACGCCTTGATAATGTATTGATAGGTCTGTGTTTTTTTCCAAACTTTTCCAGCATGAAATCCATAGTTTCAATAATTTTTCTGAGGTCCCTCTCGAATATGTAAATACACTCAGCGCCACAATTTCTATCACGACTATTCTATCTTACCAACATCTATCTTACCAAGTTCACGATTATTACACACAATATTGTGCAATAAGGTTAAATAATATTAATAAAGTTTTAAAAACATTCAACTTATTTTATTAGAAATATATTAATTTTTCACTATTTTGCATTATAACTTTTAAGCTTTATGGATTTCAGACCATACTTTGAGAAATAAAAAGTAGTGTTTTTCCCAGCAACTTTTATGTTCGTAGTATGCTCGCCTCCAGAATGGATTCTCTTCTTCTATTGTAGGCAGTGGCGTAACTACTGTTAAGCGCAGTTAAGGTCCCACGAACAAAGGAAACTCAGACCAGATCTTAGATACTGCTTGTACGAAACAGTATAAATACGAGAATCTTTTTTTAATTATATAAGAAAAGCATTAATATTTTTTTGTGTTTGTTCTGACTAGGAAGATCAAATTTTGTAATTTTCTTATCTTTATTACAATTTGTTATAACTAATAATTTTCAATTTTTTGGAAATCTTTTAAAGATTACTTTTGAAATATTTTTCTTGTTTTGTTCGATATTAAATTTGCTAACATAAATTTTTAATATACCTATCTATAATATTTTCTAACAATTTAAAATTTTAAAATCGGCAATTTAAAAATTTTATTTAAATTCCTAAACTATTATAAATCTGGAGGAGCTAGCCCCTAAGCATCTGAGGACCCTTATTCCGTATTGTGCATAAGAGACTAAAATTTCTAGTTACTTGGGGTCAGTTCATTTAAATTAATTTCTGAAATTCTTACAAATTAATCTGTCTTGATAAATCGTAATTTCCTTCACTAACAAGTAAATAAATAGACTTGTCCCTGCTACTACGTATTGTTACAGCCCGGTCAAGATTCGTGAAACGAACTGTACCTCAATGTGTCTGAATCTATTTTAAGCTGTCATATCCAATAGGTTTTCATAAAAAGTAGTCTATTGTAAATAATTATGATTATCAAATGTATTATTAATTCACACAGTAATCATAATAACCGATTGTAATTTGTTACTTTTATTTTTATCACTTTCTCCTGTTAATAGATAATCTGATGTTAATATTAATAAATAAGATAAAATCATTTTTTTAGTGCATCTAATCTATCCAAGGCGTACCGCTATGACAGCATTCGTACAAGCGTATTTCTATACATGCCATAACACCAAATACTTGTCTCCAAATGACCTGGTGTAGTACAGATTTTTATATCAGTTTCCGGAACTTTAATATTTACGAATCAAGTAAATGTACCAGAAATTTAAGAAAACAACCTACATATGAAAATGAAATAAATATAGTCGAAATATGAAATTAAGAATGTATCTCTTTAAACTTATTTATTTATTTTTGCTCCGGACAGCTTGAAATAATCCCGGACATAAGGAAGTATGAAGTTTGCTACCTCAAAGTGTCCGGATGGACATATTAAATTGCCCGAAAGTATCCGCCATCGCGGGACACTTTGAGGTATGACACCGGCTTAAAATATTGATCGTGATTAAATATTTTATTAGTTCTTGTATAGTATAATTATTCACTACGGATTTTATCATATCTAGTTTTCGAAAAGTTTTAACTTTTGGAAAATTTTATAAGAATAATTAGATTTACATTTAAGTATTATTGCGTTCTTTGGTGATTGAATATATTTCAGCAATAGTTTGTAGGAAAATGTACAGACATATAGGAAGTTTTCGGAAAAAAGAATAAATAATAATTATAATAAATAAAGCAAACATTACGACGTTGTAAGCCTGTAATACTATAGGGTTTCTGTCGTCAATTATTAAAATTTCCTGATACCAGTAATAATGTATTGTCAAGAAATACTTATGTAATTCTTATTATAATTTGGAATAAATGAAATTTTGATTTAAAAAGTACAGTATAACACTTAAAGAAATCTAATTGCAAATTAATCAATAGTCACTGTCCTTAAGTTTTCTTAATTGCTGACTTAACTAATTATTTTAAAGAAATGTAATACTAAGTATTTGTTAGATGTAATCTCGAATTAATTCATTGTTCAGTAATGAATAGCCATCTAAGAATGTTTTGTTAAATCAGAATTTTTATTTTTACATTCAAAGAAAATTCTTTAGCAAAAATACAAAATTAAAACTTTCAATAATACTTTTAATTTAAAAAAAATTAATAAAAATTATTTGTTTTATTAATTATTAACATATATTTCGCATTAATAATCAATACGTTCGTTAAAAACTATTATAAGTAGAAAAATTCTATTTAAAAATTAAAATCTATTACATGAAATTTTAATATTTCAGAAGAAATTTTATTTGAAATAAAATCTAACTATTCGTCTTAGTTATTAAAGTAGGCCTGTTTTTTTTTTTTTTTTGAAAAATGATCATTCCAAGATTAATAGTAGAAAAAAGTTTTCCGACCTTTCATACCATAAGCCATTCTTAAATATTCTGAAGTTTACCAGACCTACGTATTGGATTGTCGTCTTCCTCACTTAATCATGTTGCTGTTTAGTGTCATCATTCATGTCTAAATTGAAAGTAATCGAAAGCTGTCTTAGGGGCAACATATGTAGAGTTATTGAGTTGTTTAGCTTTATCGTTAGTCGAAAATAAATTTCGTAAACAAGCATTTCCACACTTCTAGTAGTGAAAGACCGAGAGAAAGTTTTAAACGGTTTAACGACAGCTTAGGGAATAGAACTGCTATCGTCCAGAGATTTTATATGATTAAATGCAACTTATAAAAAGAAGTCAGTTGCATTTTCAAAATTTATTACAAATTTCATTCGGTAATTTTCTTTAGTTTTATTTTCGTTACTTAATTTTCAATTTAAAAATGCTTTATTTATTATATTATATGCTATATTTATTATATTAACAGAAGAAATACAATGTAATTCGTTGTATTTCTTCTGTTAAAAAAACAGGAAAAAAGAATAAATAAAATATAACTTTTACAGCAAAACTTTCTCAGAAAATAACTTTTGTATCATTAGAGACAAGATATACGGTATGCCATTTCTTTTATAATATACAAAATATAACGTTTTGTCTAAAAACAGCCGACGAAATTGGAAATACGCCAGATTTATATTCAAATGTATTCCTTACGGAATAATGTTACAAGTGTGAATGAATTCGTAATGCATTATCTAGACATCATTTTCAGTAGTATTATAATAATGGAAAGTGTACCATTTGGAATTTTTCAAAATTCATGATAATGTAGATAATGTAAAGAAGTATTGAACTCGTAAGTAGCTTATTCTTTTATTTTTTCATATTCTTATTTATTGGTTTTAAAAGAACACGAGTAAAAGTTCTCATCCCTCTTCCATAATGTTTGTGTGATAAAATGAGATAAACATCACGGAATAGCGTTATTATTAAATTGTACAATCCTATAGATGTTTCTGTATTTAATTATAATTATATCTCGACTTTGAAAATATAACCTACTATATTAATTGTATAAATGTTATTGATCTTTGTTAATTTTTGAGCTTTATGCAAATATAAATAGTAAAATAAGATTTAAAATGTTTCGTTTTTAAATTATTATTCTCGTTACTCTTTATGTATACTATTTATATTAAAACTATTCTGTCCAACCAATACTCTTACTAACATTTAAAAAATGAATTAAAAAAATAAATAAATAAAAATAGTAATGATTTTAACTAGTCTTTGAATTCGTGCTGAAAAACATGCGATTCGTTTCGACAAAATAAGAGAACATAACTAAATATTTTATTTTAAATATACGAAGAAAACTTTTTACTTTAATACAGAATCAAAATTTATATAAAACTTACTGTATCGATTACTTTCCATTTTCTTGAAAACTTTTTATTGGAAGTTAAAAAAAATTCTTTTATTCTTTCAAAATCCATTAGGATGGAAGAGATAATGTAGTTTTTTTTTCCTATTTATAATGAATGCTGAAAAAGAATATAACCATAAATTCTTGTCTTATATTTTTACATTTAAGATCAAATTATTAGAAAGTATATTTATAGGACCAAAGTTACTTTTGTAAATAAAATTTTGTTAGTAAATAACATTGTTAATGTATCTTTTATAAATTATAAAAATATAAAACTTCATAAAGAAAATGTAAGATAAGAACCATGTTTGAAGTATTCTAGAAATGTTACTTATGAAATTAATATTAAATACATAATGGTTTTAATGCTAAAAATTGTTACATCTTTTTATTATTTTTATTTCATTATGTATTCCACTCTTCTCATAGAAATTTTAGCAATTATTATCGTTATTGCTGTTAATGAATTTTTTGTTAACATTAGGTTATTAATATTACTTAATCTAAGTTTGTTAATGACAATTTTGCGTTAATTAAATATTACATAATTTAATTTAACAACACGATATTTCAATTTTTTTCTACAATAATTTCTTTCATTTTTTATATTGATAAAAAATTAAAAAATAATTATTTTCAGAGAAATTTTACGCTGTAAGTAGTAATTCCTCCCTTAATTCCATTACTTTCCAGCTATAAATACTAGAAATTTTAACGTAGTAAAATATTAATTTTTATTATATAAAGTTTCGAAGAATCGAAAATGAATAATAAAAATATCTTTTTTAAAAACGTAATACATTTTGTTAAAGAATGATGGAAAATTTTCACGAAAAAAAGAAAACTTTTATGGATGTTCTGCTTTTTCAAGACGAATTGCGGTTAAGTGGAAATTTTGGGTGATGAATCATCTCTCTAAAACAAACCTTCTGTAGCATCTAGCAAGAATACATCTACACAAGACTATAGGAAAGAAGAAAAATCCTGGAGTATCTCTTCTCTTTGTTGTTGTACTTCTCTATGTGTTTGTTCCGCTCGATCCAGTTTAGCAGGATTTCCGCCAAGAGGATTCTTTCCACTACAATATAAAAGACCACTAACTACTTCAGCTTCACTACGGCACGAGAAACCTCTTCCATTATTGATACTCTTTAATTCCTTAACTACATACAGCACGTTAATAGCAACATCATAAATCTGCTTAATTTATCAGTGGAGTTCTTCGTCTATTACCGAAATAAATAGTTTCTTTTTTATTACTAGCATTTTCCTAATTATTTTTATTGTTTTAAACAGGAAAGTTACTTCACTAAAATCGTTATGGCTGAGTGAATATTTATATTTATTTAATTCAAAATTAATGACAAAAACATATTCAACTCTTAAAGTATTACCAAGCCGTAGATGGAACTTGTTTCTTGTACTGTATAATGAAAATATGTTTCTTATATACAATATATAAATGACAAAAAATACTGTTTTTATTGCTGGGTTTCAATAAATGAAACATTTAATCATTCTATTCAATTATGAATACATATTTCTGTAAACAACGTCAGAATAACGTTTATTATTAGCATTATTATAATGCTCTGTAAATTACATTTACAGAACAATTTTTTTTCTTTTTTTTATTCAGACAAAGAAGAAAATATTTTAAAACTTTTTTATATTCTAATAAATTTAATTTTTAGTAAATTCAACTCGTCACCAAAGTATATTTTTAAGCAAAGAATAAATAATTTTGGAATGTAGTAAATTCATACAATAGTAAATTTCATTCAGGAAAAATTAATAATCTATCACATATATATTTATTATTGTTATTGTTATTATTATTATTATTATTAGAAAAGGAGAAGTTTTTAAAGATTAGTCTATTAGTTTTTTTGATAAATGTTTATAATTATATTTACATAATTTTTAAAAAAATCTAAACTCTTCAGCATCATTAACATTTAAAAAAAAAGAAAAAAATTTACAACATTTAATTATTTCTACTTACTATTTTAGAAACGATATTTCAATAGGAATTTCAACAATTTCTTCCAACAATCTAACTTTTAACGGGAGAAAAATAATATAAAATGTTGCTAAAATTAAAGAATCTTGTTTTTTATATTACAAAACAAATCGAATCGATTACCTTACGAAAGGTGAAATTAGTAAAATAACACCTCAGGATATTTAAATACGAGTAAAAATTATAAGTCGTCCGTGAACAATATTTTTTTTTGCAGCAATTATTAATTATTGAATCATACCAGATTAGATAGGGAATTTTTATATTAATACACGTCATTGCTTCCTTTCTATGTTTATACAAGTGAATTTAATTATTCCAGTGTCAGGTTAAGTTTCTTCTCGGAATTAAAAATTCTTTTCTACATGAATAATTTCATGATAAGATTTTGAAAAATCTAACAATAAATATATATATTCTTTTTAAAAAAGACTGCAGAGTCAGAATTAACTACAAAAGATGCATGCATTCAAAAGAGATCACATATAAACTGTATTGGTTTTAGTGCTTATATTAAATGTCATCACTGACATTTTTAGTAAATATCACATAGATAATTTAAAATCGGTAATGATTTCTCTTACATTAATTATTAATAATTTATATACCGTATATCTGAAATGTACAAAGCTCCAATTATAATGAGCATTGGCTCCAATTAATATCACTTTATCGAATAAAATAACACAGATATATCAGAAAGATTTAAAGATTAATTTTTAAATTCTAAAATTTTAAACAGATTCTTCTTTCTTTCTTTTTTTTTATAATTTTAAAAAGGTTTGTCACGATTAAATTTAACAAAATTCTTTTATATTTAAGGGGATTAACTGTTCTTTTGATATTCACTTAAAATATCGTTTAAAAAGGTAAACGGTGTGACAAATGAACAATTATTTTAAAGGATTGTCTAATTGAGATATGCTTATTTTTATATATATATATTTAAACTAATATAAAATTTTAAGAATGTAACAAGATTCGAATCTAAATTTTTGTTTAGATTTCGTTTAAAAATTGATATCTAAACATGATTTAAATTTGGAAAGTAATTGTTCATTTGTCTTATATTTTTTCCTCTCCTGAATTATACTAAAGATAAATATCTCTAAAGAACAAACAGTCGGTGAAGTGTATTATTTAATAGCGTTATTGCTATCTGATCACTCCTGAATTATTAATAAGAAGCATTATTCGATGTCCAAATTATCCGTTGAAAATCAACCTGGTTTGACAGTTGTAGCAGTAGTTTCGTTATTAGATCTACCTTCTGGTGATATTGTAATTGATGATGTCAGAGCTCCGATTATTTTATCAGTCTCCTTGCGTACTGAAAATATATAAAAATGATAATCATTAATAATATTTTTTTAATAAATAAATACGAGAAGTTTATTTATTAAAAATAATATGTATAAAATCAATATTAAAAANAGTTTCGAGTTGTGTATTAAATAAAATCAATATTAAAAAGATTTAATTTCAATGATAAATTTCAGACAAGCAAATCATATAACTTACGAGTGCAAATTTAATTAAAAACAGCAAATAGTTTATAGAATGAAAAGCTGTAAAATGTAAAAAAAAGGGTTGGATTACATATAAATAACTTATTTGAAATGCAAAATAATTCATGCACTGATGGAACTGTGAGAAAATACAACTGGCATCATTCTTAATCATACAAAATGGAAAAAAATCAACGAGGTAATGAACACTTTACTCCTTTGAGAGTTTATTTAAGATAACTGGCAATTTAGAAATGTTTCTTTCCAGCTTCATATTTTAGATCATTTCTTTCTCTGTAATAAACAAAATTAAGGCAGGAAATATAACTCAATGTAAATTGATATCTTGCGTAAGAAATTCCATCCAAATGTGTGCAGCATCAACTTGTAAATATATATTAATGTTTCCCAATCTTTTATGAATCATGAAACACAATAAATACTGAATTTTTAATGGGATGTTAGGTATTATTTTTTCATCATGATTGCCAGCTTATATTTTAGATTGTGGTTACAAAAAAAAAAAAAACAAAATGTTGTTCAAATCTTTTATGCAATAACACATGTTTCTTCTATGCATTTTTTATTCGCTTTCATATAGGCCAGAAGTTACCTTATGAGGTAAGGTGGCATCTATCATGATGGAGTGCATTCAAATCGAATCAAAACTGTCGTGATTTTTCATGAAGTTTGGATCTGGGATCTCCATTGTTTTACCCACTTTCTGGCCTTCTGTGCTAACGAGCAGACTTTGAAACCTGTCCTCTAACTTTTGTTTGTTGAAATCACACGTTACGAAACCCAAACCAAATATGTCTTACTTATTATTAACTTACTAATTTGATGCATTGATGGCAGATAAAAAGATTAAAATATACAATATATACGAGATAATATTACCAGATTTCTTAAAACATTTGTTTACTAAATAAATTATCAGAGTTTAATAAATGAAATACACTAAGCTCATTATTGTTAATAAATTTATATTTTAAATAAATTCATTTTCTTTTTGTTAAAAATTGAAGTAAAATTCTAATTTCAGCAATATGCAGGATTTCAGAAATTAACATTTATGTGAATTTCTGAAATCTAGTATTTGCATTATATTTAATTAATGATTACACTGTAGGCTTTTTGTGAAATACTGTCTTACAATACCATTTCTTATTTTATTACATATTGAAATCTGTTAATAAACCATTATTCCTCAAATAATCGATCAATAAAGCTTATTGCTAAATACAGTTTGTTTTTTAATCATATTATAGATGAAAATTTATTTTAAAAACTCATAAGTTTTCGGTTTAATACATTACAGCATTGTCATGTAATAATACCTTTCTACAATACGAGTAAAAATTATAAGTCCGTGAACAATATTTTTTTTTGCAGCAATTATTAATTATTGAATCATACCAGATTAGATAGGGAATTTTTATATTAATACACGTCATTGCTTCCTTTCTATGTTTATACAAGTGAATTTAATTATTCCAGTGTCAGGTTAAGTTTCTTCTCGGAATTAAAAATTCTTTTCTACATGAATAATTTCATGATAAGATTTTGAAAAATCTAACAATAAATATATATATTCTTTTTAAAAAAGACTGCAGAGTCAGAATTAACTACAAAAGATGCATGCATTCAAAAGAGATCACATATAAACTGTATTGGTTTTAGTGCTTATATTAAATGTCATCACTGACATTTTTAGTAAATATCACATAGATAATTTAAAATCGGTAATGATTTCTCTTACATTAATTATTAATAATTTATATACCGTATATCTGAAATGTACAAAGCTCCAATTATAATGAGCATTGGCTCCAATTAATATCACTTTATCGAATAAAATAACACAGATATATCAGAAAGATTTAAAGATTAATTTTTAAATTCTAAAATTTTAAACAGATTCTTCTTTCTTTCTTTTTTTTTATAATTTTAAAAAGGTTTGTCACGATTAAATTTAACAAAATTCTTTTATATTTAAGGGGATTAACTGTTCTTTTGATATTCACTTAAAATATCGTTTAAAAAGGTAAACGGTGTGACAAATGAACAATTATTTTAAAGGATTGTCTAATTGAGATATGCTTATTTTTATATATATATATTTAAACTAATATAAAATTTTAAGAATGTAACAAGATTCGAATCTAAATTTTTGTTTAGATTTCGTTTAAAAATTGATATCTAAACATGATTTAAATTTGGAAAGTAATTGTTCATTTGTCTTATATTTTTTCCTCTCCTGAATTATACTAAAGATAAATATCTCTAAAGAACAAACAGTCGGTGAAGTGTATTATTTAATAGCGTTATTGCTATCTGATCACTCCTGAATTATTAATAAGAAGCATTATTCGATGTCCAAATTATCCGTTGAAAATCAACCTGGTTTGACAGTTGTAGCAGTAGTTTCGTTATTAGATCTACCTTCTGGTGATATTGTAATTGATGATGTCAGAGCTCCGATTATTTTATCAGTCTCCTTGCGTACTGAAAATATATAAAAATGATAATCATTAATAATATTTTTTTAATAAATAAATACGAGAAGTTTATTTATTAAAAATAATATGTATAAAATCAATATTAAAAAGATTTAATTTCAATGATAAATTTCAGACAAGCAAATCATATAACTTACGAGTGCAAATTTAATTAAAAACAGCAAATAGTTTATAGAATGAAAAGCTGTAAAATATAAAAAAAAGGGTTGGATTACATATAAATAACTTATTTGAAATGCAAAATAATTCATGCACTGATGGAACTGTGAGAAAATACAACTGGCATCATTCTTAATCATACAAAATGGAAAAAAATCAACGAGGTAATGAACACTTTACTCCTTTGAGAGTTTATTTAAGATAACTGGCAATTTAGAAATGTTTCTTTCCAGCTTCATATTTTAGATCATTTCTTTCTCTGTAATAAACAAAATTAAGGCAGGAAATATAACTCAATGTAAATTGATATCTTGCGTAAGAAATTCCATCCAAATGTGTGCAGCATCAACTTGTAAATATATATTAATGTTTCCCAATCTTTTATGAATCATGAAACACAATAAATACTGAATTTTTAATGGGATGTTAGGTATTATTTTTTCATCATGATTGCCAGCTTATATTTTAGATTGTGGTTATAAAAAAAAAAACAAAATGTTGTTCAAATCTTTTATGCAATAACACATGTTTCTTCTATGCATTTTTTATTCGCTTTCATATAGGCCAGAAGTTACCTTATGAGGTAAGGTGGCATCTATCATGATGGAGTGCATTCAAATCGAATCAAAACTGTCGTGATTTTTCATGAAGTTTGGATCTGGGATCTCCATTGTTTTACCCACTTTCTGGCCTTCTGTGCTAACGAGCAGACTTTGAAACCTGTCCTCTAACTTTTGTTTGTTGAAATCACACGTTACGAAACCCAAACCAAATATGTCTTACTTATTATTAACTTACTAATTTGATGCATTGATGGCAGATAAAAAGATTAAAATATACAATATATACGAGATAATATTACCAGATTTCTTAAAACATTTGTTTACTAAATAAATTATCAGAGTTTAATAAATGAAATACACTAAGCTCATTATTGTTAATAAATTTATATTTTAAATAAATTCATTTTCTTTTTGTTAAAAATTGAAGTAAAATTCTAATTTCAGCAATATGCAGGATTTCAGAAATTAACATTTATGTGAATTTCTGAAATCTAGTATTTGCATTATATTTAATTAATGATTACACTGTAGGCTTTTTGTGAAATACTGTCTTACAATACCATTTCTTATTTTATTACATATTGAAATCTGTTAATAAACCATTATTCCTCAAATAATCGATCAATAAAGCTTATTGCTAAATACAGTTTGTTTTTTAATCATATTATAGATGAAAATTTATTTTAAAAACTCATAAGTTTTCGGTTTAATACATTACAGCATTGTCATGTAATAATACCTTTCTACATAACAATCTTTATCTAATTAGTAACAGTAGACCATATACATACTTTAGTACAATACTGTACTTGTGCTTTATTTAATTAGTTAATAAATAAGTTTTATTTATTTATTTTGAATTTCTGAAGTGAATTAAATTTACATTCAATAAAAATAAGGAATTGGCATTATCTAACAAATAACAGCGACAAAGNGTAATTAAGTGGAGAAAATTGGATTCAGAAGAAATGAATTCTGCCAGCAAAACAACATAAATTTTTATTATCTTCAGTAATTCCAATGTATTGGGAATACGTCTACATGCAACAGTATTCGATTTACTAATATTTCTATGGTCTAAATCGCTATATTCTATGTATTATTTTTAAAATTTTCATAAAATTTTACTTTAAAAATGAGAAAAATTACTTAATTATTTAAAATAAAAGCGTGAGCGATCAACCATTCTAATTAACTCATTTGGAAAGTATTAAATATAACCTAAAAACTTTTACTTGGATTTTTCTGAAAAGAGATGAATACTTTGATCGATAGCGTGATGGAAAATAAATTTATCACAATCTACTACATCAATATATAATGCGGATTTCACCGATGTAAAGAGAATTGGATAGTGTAAAACGATGTAAAATGCTAAACAACGAATGGAAACAGTAAATCTGAAATGACATTTTTATTGAAAATCAGTTCTATTCTATTAAAGTAAAGAAAAATGTCTAATGGAAAGCCTCTAATTGATTTAAAGTATTCAACATTGTTGTCAATGTCCGGTTGAAAGAATACATTTTCTATAAACTACGAAAAAGCGTAACGTCAAATGCATTACAATTGTAAAAGTGAATTCTTTTTCTTTTTTCTTAAATAGATCTTCTACAAAAGATAGTCGCATCGATCTGGAAAAATGGAAAAAATAGGAACTATTGCTTAAATTTTTTTCTATTGAAAATCGATTTGTATTGAGTTTTTGATATCATGTTATCAAGCGTTCAATAAAATTTAGTTTCGGAGTCATAAAGTCATCTTCTTCTGGAATTTTTCTTATTCTACAAGAAGATAGCTTCTTTGGAAATGCTTT
The DNA here is from genome assembly GCF_000671375.1 of Centruroides sculpturatus. Taxonomy (NCBI): domain Eukaryota; kingdom Metazoa; phylum Arthropoda; class Arachnida; order Scorpiones; family Buthidae; genus Centruroides; species Centruroides sculpturatus. The sequence goes on from NW_019384895.1 coordinate 415,509, forward strand.
TAAGCTCTGTAAAGATTGAGAAGATTTGTAAAATAGAAAAAAATGTTATTATTATATCGAAAGCTTTGGAATTGCGATTAAATCGAAGTCAATTTCAATATATTTTTAAAGAAATTTAAACAAAACAAAATGTAGAATAATTTTGAACAATCGATGAAATAGTCAATTAATCATTCTATATTTTCTCAAATTTTCAAATGGTTGGCTATTTTAATTATAATATATTATTTATTATTAATATTTTTAAAACGTGGAGTGACGAATTGATCGTTACTCTCCTATTTTTCTTTTTTTTAAAGCAATTACTTTAAAATAATCTATATAAATTATTCTTAGAACAATATACTTCTATGCGTTTTCAAAACATAAAATATAAATGTTTTAAGTCCAGTTTGTTTTAAATTTTAAAAATAAAATGCAAGCTACAAAAATAGATACGTTCACAAAATATATTTTTTACAATTTACAATTTTTAACACATTCGCGTCAACTGAATGCAGCGATCAATATTACCACATTATCAGAACTGTAACGTTCAAATCTCGATTGTTAAATATTTAAAAACATAAACATGCAAACAACCTAACAAATTAATTTAAACATTTTATGCATTTATAATTATATATACGAAAAAAAAATTAGAGACAGAAAACAAAAGGATTTTAAAAATAGTATGTCAAATAGATGAAGATGTGTAAATAACTGTTTTTAAAAAAAATATTAACACTAAAATCCATTTTGAATAATCAATTGTAGCATTGTCTTGAGATCTTTTATATCATTCGGAGTGAATTTTCCCCCTGAGACTTTCTAGAGAACATTTACTTCAATTTCTTTATCTTACCGCATTTTTTCCTTTAAGTTAGCAATTAATTTCAAATTTAGTAAAATGCACACATAGATAAAATGCAATAAAATATAATATTCGAGATAATTTATATTTTCCGAATGTAAAATATGAAAAAAAATAATTTTATCTTCTTTATACCATTTTAATTTCATTGCCAAAAATTTATTCCAATCCATATTGTGATCGCTTACACTAAATCATAATTTAAAATTTTCATTTTCATAATTATAATAGGTTGTCAAATGTGCAAAAGAAGACTCCATTACTAAAAATTGCAAGCTATTGTCAAGCGTATTGACTCTGTTTGCATCATCTTTACTACATAATCGCATCATTATCTATTCTATCGAATAATTTACTTTTTCCTTTTCATATTTTTATTAAAATATTAATTTAAAATTTTTTTTTGAATATTATACTTAGAGCAAAATTCATATAAAAGAATTTCAAGAAGGTAAATTGAATGTCTAGCAAGAATTATGGCGTGCTAAAATTCAAAATTACGAGAAAGTACGTGTAGTTTTAGGTATATATTTGCGTAATAAACTGAGAGAAGTTATTATTCCGAAGGCGATATACTAGAATTTGATATAATATTCTTTAAAATTATCGTCTCTAAGGTGTATTTTCAAAACTAAAGTTTTGAAAAAGCTTATATTATGACGAATAAGAAGGCAAAGTACCAAATTTTTAAAAAGCCATTTTCAATGAAAAATTCGAAATTGAGCTTCTACAGAAAATAAAAAATATTTTATTACAGAAAATAAAGACTCTTTTATTGTGTATGTGTATGTGTATATATATATATATATATCCTCGAATACTTACTATTAGAAATAATTATCTAAGAAGAAAGAATCAGAATAGATGCAAGAGAAATTCTAAATTACTTTTGTCCATACGAAAACAAACTATTGAGAATATGTTAATTCCGTATATTGAACGAATCTAATGAAATCAATGATTTGTAAGACAAATTCTATTAAATTTAATTGAGTTGAAATGTTATATGCAAATGAACTATCCTTGATGTTTGTTTGCTTCGAAGATATTTTAAGAAATTGAGGATACCGGAGAACAATCAATGCTGGGAGCAATTGGTAAAATGATTTAGATAAGGATTTTGCTTTTATGTCATTAATTTATAATGCATTATTAAATTTCTGATAGATTTACACATGAATTCATATTAATTATTTATTTAACTAGTTGTAAATTATATTTAANTTCGTCATTCATATCGCTTTCAAGCTTTATAATTTCAAATAAAATTCTGTTTATTTAATAATTTCAATTATATTTGTGTCTTTTCTTTTTAGTAATTGTTTAAATGCATAAAACATGAAAATGTACCAAATATTTATTTAAATGAGAAAACTGAATACAGTACTTTACAAAGATAAAACATATTGATTTTTGTGCGATGAAATTGAAAAATAAAATATTTAAAAATAGCAAAGAGTCTTTTTGACTTCTTTTCTCAACATTTTTTCCAATGTTTAATAGTCTACATCACAAAATATTAATTCTAAGTCATTGGAATATGACTCCATTCTACTATACTGTACGTCTTGTATCAATCATCCCAGGAGAAGATACCTATAACTAGAGTTATATCATTTTTCTCGACAAGTTGTCATAGAAAGCTAAAAATATAACAAAAACCAAGAAAAAATAGCAGAAATTTTTCATTTTTCTTGTAATAGATGAGAATATTTGTTCATGGTTATAAAGTATTTATTTCATGAAAATAACAATACTATAGAATACAATGTATAAAAATTTTTCCTATTTAAAAAGTAGGCCTATTAAGGAGTCTGCTATGAGTTTTTTTTTATTTTATTTTTTATGATATTTATTCTGTTTATGACTACAATAAAATTTTATGTCTCGAAAAGAGAGCGTGATTATCTATAAAGCATTTTGAATTGTCAATCCTTAATTTTATGTCATTTTTGACAACAGTTTAAGAAAATGAATTACTAACTTGAAAAAAATTTTAGTAGCGTTATTTGTTCTTAATCTCGAGTTCTTTTAAAAAAATTTATTTGTAAACTTTTTTAAACTCCTTATTAAAATAAAAAATAAAATATTACTATATATAAAAATTTTGGTAAGTACAGTATATATTTTTGACTGATAATTTATATTTTTAATGGCATCTCTTATAAAAATCTAGTTCAAAAGTATTTATATTGTGGAAAAATTCTATGGAAACTTAAGAAATTTAGCTATCCACTCTATAAATTAAAATAATATTTATAAAATATATAAATTAATTTAAATACATTAATCAAAATAAAAACACTGTATGTAACTACATAACGTAGCCTGCCAATAATGATAAATAGATTCCTTAAAGTAAGGCTTGCCCAAGTGTTTTGGAGCCTAAGAAACAACCTGGTGTGTCTATAGTTCGGGTCGGTCCTGCTTAAAGTATTATTACATGTATCATCGTACTATATAACCAGGGCCGGATGCAATAGGTGTGAGGCCCGATTGAATTTTTTTTGCGGGGCCCCTCAAAACTTTAAATAACAAAATTAATTAACAGTCAATTTACATATTGAAATATAGATTTTAAATATTTATTTAAAACAAAATCCAAAATCTAATTATAAAAATCAAAAGTCGTGAACCATAAGATAGACAAATTTCTACATTAAAAAACCTGTACCAAATATAAATACAACTACATTTTATTGAATATAAACATATATAGATATGTTTTAGTATTTCTATATTTTTAAATGAATATAACTACATAAATTTTTGTCATGAAAAATCTTCTAATGTGTTGATGAATGAATATAACTGAATTTTATTGAATATAAACATATAAAGAGATGTTTTATGTTCCGAAGTTTTTATTCTGTAAAATCTTCTAAAATAGTATCAAAATCTAGCTGGCTTGCTTCCTGACTCTCAATTGACATGATCGCTAAACTGTTTAATCTATTCTGTCTATTCTGTAATTTAAACTATTTTTAAATATATAAATTTTGATGTCCTGCGGGGCCCCTTCAAGCGCGGGGCCCGATTGGCGCAAATCGCTCCAATCGCCTCAAATCCGGCCCTGACTATAACCACGTCTCTTTATATTATATCATTCTTTTTTGTTCATCACTTTTATATTTTATCCTTTCAATTCATCTTAATTTATTGTTATTTTTAATACAAACATGTAAATTGTCAAAGTTAAAACAAAAATATCTATTGTCAAAGTGTAAATCAAATCTTAGACAATATAGGCCTATATCTTTATAGATCTATTTATATGTGAAATTATTTCGATATAAAATATTGTATGGGAGAAAATGTACTAAATTTAAACAGTACTAAAAAGATATATGATGTACTGTACACATGCTATTGCAAATTTTTAGTTAAGAATGTTAAGTAAATGTTAAATCTTAAATAAACTTTATTGTTTGTATCCTTGTCTACTTGGACCTTGTTTATTAATAGATCCAAGTAGACAAGAATACAAACAAATTGATAACATTAAGGAAATAGAGATAAAAAGATTTATTTATTAAATTATTTAATATAGCAAATCTATAAATTACTATATCAGTTTAAAAATGAATAATGCGTTCTTCAATTTATATAAAAGCAACAATGTTAATGTGTATTTAAATATTAATGTTGTTAGTTATGTTATTACTATAGTAGAACCTCGATTATATGAGTTCATGTAGGCCGATGCTACCTCGGATAATCGAAAACTAGGATAAAACATACGGCCATTTCGGATTAAAAGTTACGAATATAAGGGATTTTATATGGTATCACTTTTAACTTTGTTTTCATGCATTCGTCAATTTAATTATTTATAAGAACAGCTAATACGTACAATACAGTATAAGAATTTTAAGAATAAAAATGTGTATTACTGTAGTTACATTTTAATATGAATAGTTTGTATCACATTGAAGTTAAATGATAAAAGATAACTGAAACAAATCCCTTTTAATACGTGTTATCGCTTTAAACTTTCTTTTATGAAAAACTATATAAGAAAAATTGTGTATTCACTTACGGGTTCTTTGGAATAATGAGGAACCTCTGTTAATAGGAGTTCTACCGTAATTGTTACTTTAAATTTTAATTATCTGTATATTGTAGATAACTATCATAAAATATGTTTTAATATAATGTTCTTTGCATCATGTTTGTAAAAGGGGAGATATAAAAAGTTCGTCATTTTCCTCTAACTGATAAGTAAATTTAAAGAATTTAAAGAAAAAAACATCAATTAGTTCGTTAGTTTTTATTTTTTGGTACAGAAAACAATTAGCTTAAATTATAGCAGACGTCGGAAGAGTGAAAAAAAGAGTAATTTTTATACAATATTTTTTTAAATTGTGTAAAAAATTATACTTTTCAATTGGTAATTATGGAATCGTCAAATATTTGAATTTATATTTATAATTTTAATATAATTCGAAGAATTATCTTTTAAATTTTTATATTTTTAAATAACAGGATTTCAAATAATCATCTTTATAATATCCTAATATTAATACCTTTGAAGCTTTAATTCTCCAACTTCTTATATTCGTGAAAAATATGTAAATAACAATATGTGCAATATAGATATTAGGAAAATCCTCTAATTATTTTGTCTCTATAAAATTACTATTAAATTAAAACAAAAACTATAAACAACCTTATATTATCCATAAAAGATATAAAATCATTGATACCTTTATATAGATACCCGTTAATAAAATATATAATTTGTGAATAATTTCCTGTTAAAAGAAACTTCAGACAACAATTCTAAATAATAGCAAGTTTCCAATTTAAAAAAAAAATACTATTATTTTCACCTCACGAAAGAATTATATCTTTAATTCATTTCTAAAACAATCGATAGAAGGTAAAATCAATTATAAAGCGTGTTCAAATGAAAGAATTTGTTAGCGGAAACAGTAATATTAATCAAAAATTGCTATTCTGGCAATTTTTTCAAGTGTTTCCAATTGATGATTCTGCAATATCCACGGTTATAATAATGCCGTAATCGATCCGAAATTATTATTTGTCTAGATATTTCCGTTTTACTGATAGTTCAATTTATGATTAGAAGCAGTGAAAAATCTCTCTTGTATAATTCATGAAAAATCTTCTAATGTGTTGATGAATGAATATAACTGAATTTTATTGAATATAAACATATAAAGAGATGTTTTATGTTCCGAAGTTTTTATTCTGTAAAATCTTCTAAAATAGTATCAAAATCTAGCTGGCTTGCTTCCTGACTCTCAATTGACATGATCGCTAAACTGTTTAATCTATTCTGTCTATTCTGTAATTTAAACTATTTTTAAATATATAAATTTTGATGTCCTGCGGGGCCCCTTCAAGCGCGGGGCCCGATTGGCGCAAATCGCTCCAATCGCCTCAAATCCGGCCCTGACTATAACCACGTCTCTTTATATTATATCATTCTTTTTTGTTCATCACTTTTATATTTTATCCTTTCAATTCATCTTAATTTATTGTTATTTTTAATACAAACATGTAAATTGTCAAAGTTAAAACAAAAATATCTATTGTCAAAGTGCAAATCAAATCTTAGACAATATAGTCTAGGCCTATATATTTATAGATCTATTTATATGTGAAATTATTTCGATATAAAATATTGTATGGGAGAAAATGTACTAAATTTAAACAGTACTAAAAAGATATATGATGTACTGTACACATGCTATTGCAAATTTTTAGTTAAGAATGTTAAGTAAATGTTAAATCTTAAATAAACTTTATTGTTTGTATCCTTGTCTACTTGGACCTTGTTTATTAATAGATCCAAGTAGACAAGAATACAAACAAATTGATAACATTAAGGAAATAGAGATAAAAAGATTTATTTATTAAATTATTTAATATAGCAAATCTATAAATTACTATATCAGTTTAAAAATGAATAATGCGTTCTTCAATTTATATAAAAGCAACAATGTTAATGTGTATTTAAATATTAATGTTGTTAGTTATGTTATTACTATAGTAGAACCTCGATTATATGAGTTCATGTAGGCCGATGCTACCTCGGATAATCGAAAACTAGGATAAAACATACGGCCATTTCGGATTAAAAGTTACGAATATAAGGGATTTTATATGGTATCACTTTTAACTTTGTTTTCATGCATTCGTCAATTTAATTATTTATAAGAACAGCTAATACATACAATACAGTATAAGAATTTTAAGAATAAAAATGTGTATTACTGTAGTTACATTTTAATATGAATAGTTTGTATCACATTGAAGTTAAATGATAAAAGATAACTGAAACAAATCCCTTTTAATACGTGTTATCGCTTTAAACTTTCTTTTATGAAAAACTATATAAGAAAAATTGTGTATTCACTTACGGGTTCTTTGGAATAATGAGGAACCTCTGTTAATAGGAGTTCTACCGTAATTGTTACTTTAAATTTTAATTATCTGTATATTGTAGATAACTATCATAAAATATGTTTTAATATAATGTTCTTTGCATCATGTTTGTAAAAGGGGAGATATAAAAAGTTCGTCATTTTCCTCTAACTGATAAGTAAATTTAAAGAATTTAAAGAAAAAAACATCAATTAGTTCGTTAGTTTTTATTTTTTGGTACAGAAAACAATTAGCTTAAATTATAGCAGACGTCGGAAGAGTGAAAAAAAGAGTAATTTTTATACAATATTTTTTTAAATTGTGTAAAAAATTATACTTTTCAATTGGTAATTATGGAATCGTCAAATATTTGAATTTATATTTATAATTTTAATATAATTCGAAGAATTATCTTTTAAATTTTTATATTTTTAAATAACAGGATTTCAAATAATCATCTTTATAATATCCTAATATTAATACCTTTGAAGCTTTAATTCTCCAACTTCTTATATTCGTGAAAAATATGTAAATAACAATATGTGCAATATAGATATTAGGAAAATCCTCTAATTATTTTGTCTCTATAAAATTACTATTAAATTAAAACAAAAACTATAAACAACCTTATATTATCCATAAAAGATATAAAATCATTGATACCTTTATATAGATACCCGTTAATAAAATATATAATTTGTGAATAATTTCCTGTTAAAAGAAACTTCAGACAACAATTCTAAATAATAGCAAGTTTCCAATTTAAAAAAAAAATACTATTATTTTCACCTCACGAAAGAATTATATCTTTAATTCATTTCTAAAACAATCGATAGAAGGTAAAATCAATTATAAAGCGTGTTCAAATGAAAGAATTTGTTAGCGGAAACAGTAATATTAATCAAAAATTGCTATTCTGGCAATTTTTTCAAGTGTTTCCAATTGATGATTCTGCAATATCCACGGTTATAATAATGCCGTAATCGATCCGAAATTATTATTTGTCTAGATATTTCCGTTTTACTGATAGTTCAATTTATGATTAGAAGCAGTGAAAAATCTCTCTTGTATAATATATAATTATTATTATTATTTTCATCTGACAACGTAAATTTATTTTTAACTGTCATATACAACTCGAAACAACGATTTTATTCGAAAAGATGATGTTTTATCGCTGCTATAGCTATGAAAAGAAATTGATACCCCTTGCAATTTTGGAAAAACAAAGTATACAATGTAACTATCCGGTAACATAATAATATATATCAAAAATGAACAATCTCATAAAATATTAAATTTATGATAGAATTTTGAATAAAAAAATAATATTTGTTTTCTATTTTATTTCAGATCTACAGAAACTAATAGATGATTTCTAAAACAAATTGATGGAATGAAAGTTACACGTCATAAAGAAGCTACATAATTACTAATTAATGGAACTGTACAGTGTAGAATGAATGAGCTAATCACTCTAAGAATTGAGATGTAAAGATTTATTATTGACATATTTTTGTAGTAATGCTTACCTATGATAAGAAATTTAATTTACATATTGAACATACTTCTTAATATTTAATAAATTCAAAAATATTCAAGTAATAATTCAAAATACTCGGCAGGATTTACAAGTTTAATGTATAGTTTAACTACCATTAATAACTAGAACTGTTTTCAAATTTAATGTAGGTTATTTATTTCTTAAAAAGTGTTCATATGTATGCTACATACACATATAACTTATATATATTACTTACCTAGATCATCAATAACAGGAGCTAGGCGTAAGGTTATACCGACTAACAACATACTCATAAATACAAGTAATAATGTAGTAGTAATAATTATCCACCTTGCTTTACGTGAAATGACGTCTTCGCTTGTTGTATTTTGTTCTAAATTTCGGAAATTTTTACCTCGATTTAAAGGTTCATATTTTCCATTATGTCTGGATCCTAAAACTGATTTATTTTCGGCAGAATTCGAGTTGTACATTAAATTGTCGTCGATGGCTTGGGTAGCACACGTGACCGGAGGTATACCGACCCTAATCCAAATTTCATCATCAAAATCTCTAGCATCTGTGGGACTACTGAGACAAAACGAACTGTGACTTTTAAACGTTCTGGGTTTTGCCGTTTCCGTTAAATGCAACGTGTCCATTAAAAATTCTGTATCGTGATGAGGTTCATTCGACATAATTGCTATTATTGTTTTAAAAAATTTCTATATATATTTATATATTTGCAAAGAGAATGTAACGATCTCTTCACTTAATTTTATACATAAAAAAACATTTTTTCTAACTATTATAAAGAGATACCTTCCTTTTCTCAAATGCAAATTCTATGAATAATAAAAATTCTATCATGTAAACATCCGTGAACTGATTGTCGTTATCTTCATTCTATGTAAACATCCAAAGAAACCTTGCATCTGCTTCAGCATTCTTCCGTACGAAGTAAGAGTATCTGTTTAAAAATTGTTCAATGGCTGACAGCTGACACATACCAGATGATATAATTCGCACTTCCGACACACTTATGATTATCACACGTTAGGTAATACTCTCAGATTACAAGACAACATCGTAAAATACCTCAGCAACGAAGATCTGTTGAGGTACGTGTAAATCTGCGTCCCAAGCAGCACACGACTGAGGTTACAAGCAGCTTTCAGTTCTCCTTGTGCAGTATCGATTGATGCAGTTTTCTAAATGTCCTTCGAAAGGATCCACAAATATTATCGCTTCGATATTAAATAAGGAAATTAAATTATTAACTTGTCCACGTCATAAATATCTTAACTACGAGTTCATTTTATTTTACATTAAATTTTATTTTTTCTCATTTTTTGCAATAGCACGTTCTATGCATCAAATAAGATTGAAACATACCACACATGCGAAGTTAGGATAAAAATTATTCTTTTAAGTGACAAGATAAAAGCATTATCATTATCAATTCAGGCGTAAATTATCTTTATAACATAGTGCCTTCAATTTTTATTAATTTCTCGCTTCTTGATATATAACAACTATAAAAATTTGAGAACTATATAAATTAAAAATAATATACGCTGAATAAAAAAGATTACATATTTTTTATGCATATATTTTTTAATTTAAGACAAATTCTATTTTATAATAATTAGATATTTTTACAATTAAATCGTATTCATTCGTCTATATACAGATACTTGCATAAATTTTAAAAGGAAAATGTCAGAGTGGTTTGTAAATCATACACATTAGGTTAATGAAACGTGCGATTCATTTTATGAGATATTTTGATATACCACAACAATATAACTAAAACATTACTGTAGACGAAATAATTTTGCTAATATTAAAACTTACATTTAATATTTGCTTTCTGTAAATTAAAACTGATTATATTTAAAATTTTCCACTCTGGAACATTTATAGGGCGTAATTTATTATTAAGTTTCTGAAATATTTAAATAAATTTGATAATTTTTTTGCAATAATATCTATTTTTTAGCTAATTTTTAGCAACTAATAAAATTTTATATTGTTTAAAGTCATATTTTATATGAATTTTAATTGTTTTTATTTTGATTTATCATGTTTTAGTTTGGATTTGCAAAATTTTAACGCAAACTAAAACATGATAAATGTAAGTTTTCAATTGTTTCTAATATTAAAGCAAAGTCAAAAAAATAATAATGCCGAAAATAAGCCCATTTTGATCAAATTTTTCCATAAAAACAAATTTAATTAAAGATATTTTTTAAAAAATTCAAAGAAAATACGAAAACATCGAAAAAATGGAAAATAAATAATTTATTAATAAATATAAATAAAAAGCAAAGTTTTCAATTTTTCTCAGAGAAAATCCATATTAAATTTGAATATATTTTATAGATGAATGTTTTTAAACAAATAAAAAGAAAAAAATCTATTGTTTGTATATATAATAAATCTGAAATTTCATTTTTTTTTTTATATATATATCTCAAATATATTGGCAAATTTCCTTTATGGAGGACTAACTGGAATTTCAACTTCGATAAAACATTTTTTATATAATCATTTTCGTGTTGCTCTTCTGCGACATTCCGAAAAATCGATTAAAAACTGAAAAAGTAAACAATCCCGGCCAGCTTCCATTAATTTTGAATTAACTTAAAGGTTGGAGAAAACATTATTTTATATTGGATTATTTCTTATAAGTTTAGGCCTAAGGCTATAATACGAAATTGTGTAAACAATTTATATAAAGCAATGATCAATTTCCGTTCAAGATAAAAAAATGATAATAACCATTGATCAACACCGAAAAATATAAATTAAATAATATTAAAAATAAAATTAAGCTGATCAAACTCAAGCTTAACATCGCTCAATATGTCGAAAATTCATTTCTGTTTTTAAAAATAGTGTAAATATAAATTTTCCATTATTTTACAACTATATTTTAAATACGTTTCAACGTCAATGTTGAAAATATATATTTGCGTGGGTCGAGCATTCGACTGGTTTATCTATCTGCAAAAACAACATTAACTGCTTAAACAGGTTTTGATGGAATTTAGTGCAGGAATTGTTAATAGAGAAATTATTCCATAATTTTGAAGTTCGTTCTTCAACTTCAACAATTACAAATCATAAAAAAAAAAAAAGATTCAAAATAGCGTAAAGATAAATGCTTCAATCTGTTAAAGCTTAATTAAGTATCAGTTCTTAATATATCATACTAATTTCGAAAAAGATTACGATTTACATTAGAATTCCTAAATTTTTATCCTAAATTTATTTTAATTTTTAAAAAATAACTTTCCAAGCAACTGATTTAAGAACATTTTACTGAAATTTTTCATAGTAATTCCCAGACTAATGTGTTCAATTGTTATTAAGAACCATTAGAGTTTGTATTTCGTTGTCGTTAAATATTATATTAATTTAAAAGCATTTTTTAAATTTTTCTGCTTTTCCAATTATATTCTAATGTAAAATAATTAAGAAACTCAAAACCTGCATGCATGGAGGGTATCCAAATTAGTATTAAACATAAATTGTATGATTTTCATATTGTAATAGCTTTTTTTTTAACAAAAAATTAATATATATATAATAAAATCTAGTTAAAATACATTTTAAAATCATTATAAAAGAATGTTTTTTAGTTCTTACAAATCAAACCCCTGGGCGAATGAGATTGAATATTTATAATGCAATTAATTCAGAATAAATTGAAATTTGCTTACTCAATGAGTAACTTTACAAATATATTTTGTTTTTCATTTTTTGTACCTTTTTCTCCTCTCTTGTTTATTATACGGGTGAATTTGTAATAAAGAGATCTTGAAAATGCAATGGGAAGTGTTAAAGTTTAACGCCTCTAACTATTTTATTGAGACAATTGCATTATTTAAACCCTTTAAGAAAGACAGGCGATAGAAGGAATACCATTAACATTAATGAATTTGTGATGAAGCTGATTCGCTAAATTCCTAATTCCACATTAACTCAATATATCCGAATTACACCCAGAGGTTCTTTTAATTTTTTCTTCCTCAGGTCAAGCTTCTTAAAGAATTATTTCATCAAATCTTTACCAAGTCAGCTTAAAAATTTTAGCATTGTTATTAGTTTACATTCATGAATTTTAATTTTAAAAAACTTTTTTCTGTATTATATTAATTACATTTTTAAAATGACATAATATAATTCTGAAAGAAAATTAAAACGTAAATAAAATTAAAATCCTTTCATTCCGTGAAGTTAAGGGAAAAGTTTTTAAATTTATACTTTATGATCAGATTTTAACATTTTACTTTGGAAAATTGGATGTTATATAATGCCTTTTGGGAAATTATACTAATGTTTTCTATATCAATGAAACGAGAAGAAAACAAAATCTTTCTACTTTAATGAAGATATATCATTTATTTCCTTCTCGGTTATATCAGTTATTATTAATCCTAGTTTATATGTATTTGATATATCGTTACAAACAAACACACACACAATAAAATTCATAAATTATAATATACAATATATATTTATAAATAGATATATTTCTATATTTATCATCAGACAGAGCTAATTAAGAACTTTACTTATATATAAAGTCTATAATTTACTATTATTAGTTCTGGTCAGTGTCTAAATAAAGATATTATCTTTATTTATTTAGGAATTAAAGATATAAGAACTTTGATATAGACTGCATTCTTTAATGGTTTATGCAATAGCAATGCATATAAAGTACGAAATGTGTTAAAACTTTATCAAAATACTTTCAAAATAAACGTAATAAATGCACTTATTAATAAAATTTTACACTAATATATACAGGAAAATTACCAAAAATTTATTACTTCTGATTTAAACTTATAATAATATAAAGTACAATTTAACGTGTAAACAATATTCGAATATCTATTAAAATATATGTTTTATTTGCAATTATTTCAAATAGGAATTAATTATAAATTTTTAAAAAATGGTAATAATTGCAAAAAATATATAATGCAATAAAATATTACATTTTATTAATATTTTCGAAATATAATAAATGTAATACTTTCGTTTTTCCCTCACCAGATGGCCCAATTATAGCATTATTCTCTGTTATATACATATGAAATATGTAAATGTATTATCACTTAAGAACAAAACAATTTTTAAAGTAATATTTAATATAAATATCAATTTTAAAAATTTAATAATTGATTAAATTAATTACTGAAATTTTAATATATTCTAAACATACGATATATTGTTTTTAAAGTGTTTTAAAATATTAATTTAAATAAAAGCTCATTAAAATATTTATATACATTCTTAATTACAAATTTGCATACATTAATAAGTTATTGAATACGGCTGCATTAGATTAATACATTAAAAATTTTTATGTATTTAATTAATTAAATCTCGTTTATTGAATTTATATTATTAAAAATTTTAATAAAAATCGATAAATTTATTCATTTCAATTTAAAAAAAAACAATAAAATTGAATAAATTAAAAGGAAAAAAATCCATTTAATTTTAAAAATTAGAAACATAAAATTAATCATTCTGATTAAAGATAAGTATATACAGGAAATCAATACATTTAATGGAAACTCATTTACTTTAAGTACTTTCAATGTTTCAAAAACTTTACAGGGGAAAAAAATTAAGAGCAACAATTTCAAAACATTTAAATACTTAAAATTCAATAATTTAAATTATATATATAAATATATAATATTAAATAATAAATATTGCATAATTTAATTTATAAATTTGCTATAAAAATTCAAAAAGGATGACTTAGCGCATCAATAAATAATTCCTTTAAGATAAATAAAAGATACGTATTTTTATATTAAATAAATAAATTTTTTTATAATTTACATGTATATTTTTGGAAATCTTAATTGAATATAATACATTATCGATAATAACTTATTAGAAAAGAAATTAATTCAAAAATATTGGTATATTTAAAGCTTCTTAAATTTGAAATTTATATTTTTTCCTCTTGACAAAATCGAAAATTTTTACAAAAAAGTAATTTTTTCCAAAAATATATTTATTAATATTAAATTTCCTTCATAACAAAATTCACATTTTAATGAATTTAACAATAAAATATAGATTTTGTTAAATTCAGTGTTTTAACATACTGACAGAATTTAATAATTTATACATAAATATATAGTTAGTACTTCTATTACACAGTTTTGGTTGTTTTACACTTTTGATATTTCATATATTACGAGTAATAAAGGTATTAAAACATTTAGCATAATAAGTATGTTTATAAAAATGAAATTCTATCTCATCTATCAAGTAACACAATAAATTATGAAGTCACCTACGAGTAAAAAACATTAGTAGCATCGAATAACAAAACAATTTTGTAAGTTGATGCCAAACTGTTTATTTTGCTAATTTATCATTTTAACTAGGTATAATTTTTTTCTAACACCAATTTTTTTCTTTAGATACCTAATACCCTTCTGTTACGATGTAATGACATTCTAGATAAGGTAAAATATTTATTAATTTATTAAGAACAGAATTAAATAAACGTTTTAAATCAATTGGTTACTTATTAAAATATATCCCGTACAGTTCTTTAAATAATTAGTAATTCATCGATTTATTAATTCAAAAATAAGAAAAGATCAAATTCGACATATTAATACTTGAATACTTCGTACACTGTATATATATATATATATATACTGTATACTGCATTTCCTAAAGTGTATAGCATGAAACCCACACTTCTATTTAAAGTGTCAACTTGTATTTAACCTAGGTCATCAATTATTGAAAGACAAATAGACTTACGGATTGAATATAACTTTATCTAAAAAATAAATCTAGCTAGCGACGAACAATTTATTTATATTTGATAAATGTAACAATTTATGTAACCAATTAATTTTTATTTCCGATATTATATATATATACACTGTATATATACAACCTATTTGTCCTAAATGATGCAAGTTAAAACATACATTTAAATGTTTTATTTTTTAAATTGAAATTATATAATTTAAAAAAGAAATTATTTTCTTTAATCTTTATTCGATATATAATAACAAACAATACATTTGTTATAATTCTGAAAATAATCTATCTATTATATATATTAGGTTACGTACGTAATTTTATATTTTTGTTTTTGCTATATTATATATACGTATATATATAAAGAATAAAAGAAAATTGTAATTTGTTTCTTTCTGTTCTGCAAAAAATTTCAATCTATAAGATGAGGAAAAAAAACAGAAAAAATAAAATTTCAAATTAGGAAAGTAATATAACAAATGGAATAAAATAAAACTAAAAACATATTTGTATAAAAAAAAAATAAAACTATATGTAATCATGCTATTTTGAACAATATTTTCTCAGAGATAACAATATCCTAATATGATCAACATGTCAGTAATTGCTATATAAAACAAATGATTCTAATAATGTTCATTTTCCAATCAACGTGTAATAATTTTAGAGAGAAAAAAGTTAAATTGGAAATTTCCTCGAATCTTTAAAGAAAACTTACAGCTGTTTTAATCTTTATTTATTTTGTTTTTTATACGCAATTATACATTATTCTAAGAAGAGAAAGTCTAGAAAATTGCGTATATCGTTTATAAAATATTAAACAAAAAAGGAAGAAGAAGAAAACTCTTATTATTTTCTTATCTAATTCATTCTTTATATTATAACAGTAATTTAATTTTAGAAATATCATTATCAAAATTATTTATTTCTACTTATTTATGCTGACTTTTTGCATCTCTAGCTTATTTAAAATTCAATATTTTAATAATTATTTCCGTATAATATTATTTAAAATACTTTTCTATACATCTCGAGATAACAGAATTTCCTTCAAAGATTTTAATTTTAAATTACTGATAAATCTAAATATATTGAAGTAAAAAAACATTTAGGTAGCTGAATGAATTAACAAAATAACTAAACATTTTTCTAGTAAAGCAGTAAGAAAAGAAAGAATTGATTTTTTTTTTCCATTGAAGATTCTAAACAGATAAGGTGGTTTAAAAAATAATGAGAATCATTTCTATAGATTCCGTTATAATGATTTACATCACGCAACTTAGAAAATTATTCTTAGAATATAATAATACAATAGTCCCTAACATGTATTTGCCGCTTCTAGATTAATTGACTGCTCACTACTAAAGCTTAAAAAAAAAAAAAGAAAAACAGACATTCACTTCCTATATGATATAAGTTGATAAAGATAATGCATATATAAGTATATACAGTATATTTTACCATAAAATATATTACTCAATTAAAAATATATCTTGCAGCTACATAAATATTATTTAAATGGCATTTAAAAGTCTTTTACATGACTTACAGACGCATAATAACAAAATAAACTTTATATTGTTTTACGATCGGTACATAAAAATCACAAACTGTCATCTTTATTTGTTGATTTAATAAATTACAGCATTTATTATATTTTGGAAAGAATCGTATATGAATGCTTTTATTGTAGAAGTTTGGTCAATAATTTAATTAAATTATATTTATCAAAGAAACATTCTCAAAATAAAAACATAAAGTATTTTATGATGTATAAAATAATAATGAAAAATATAGTTTTTATTTCCTATTAAAACTAAAATAAAGAATATAAAGTTTTAACATGACAAAAGTCTGCGAATTACTTTAATTGCTTAAGAAACTAAAAATATAATTTTATCCAAGTATAGCTTCTAATATTCCTCTATCATAAAGGAGTATTACGTAAACTTTATAACGTTTTGAGACAGCATAAGCAGTGAAAATTAATTACATCATAGATTACGATTAAATAACAAGCGTTTGAAAGAGAGAATTAATGAAGCTACAATATAAATTTAAATAATTGATTTTAAACATCTTCTTTAATGAGCGTTTTCAATAATATGGCTTATGTACCGTAAAGGAATTCATTTCTAAATCAATTATTAAAATATATTAAGTCGTTGCCGTATATGGCGAGTCTGAAAATTATTTTTGTCTGACTGTTACTTACAAACTTTCATACAAATAAACAGAACATAAGTTATTTCAATATTACAGCGTGTCGAAGATATTACTGAAATATACTGAATAAAATTCTGTAAATGGGACAGTATATCATTTAGGTTAAGCTTTAACCAGATAAAATAAACATTTAAAAACATATATCAGTATTTCATAGTCATTTTCATAATTTCCTTTTGATTTTTTATTTAAAGATGTTTGGCAAATCGTATATATTTTAATATACGATTTGCCAAACATAGCAAAAATTAAGTATAAAATTTATAATAATAATAACTCAATTAATTTCCTATTTATAAACAGTAAGAGCTCTATTTGCTTATAATAAAGATTTTGCAATCTTATTTCCTTCAAGAATGTCATAAATCTTCATTTTTTGTTTTTACAAATACTGCTTTCGAATAAACTGACTAAACAATAAGGCATTTATCAAAGTTGTTAGAAGAAGTTTCGAGGACATTATCGAATTCTCAGAAATCACTAAACTTACACTTCACGATGAAGTAGTTAGGTTCGTTTCCTGAATGAAGACAGAGTTCACTAAATACTTGAACTGATAGTTGTTACATATAACATTTAATTGGCTGTTCTATTAACTCATTTACATGGCTCGTTCTGATCATATAATTAGTCTATTTATTCTCTTGCTATTGCTGCTGTTATCATATTATTCGATGGAGCAAAATGTGACGACATTCACACTTACTTTCAACTCTTATTTGTAAAGATTATTAAGCTTTTATTAAATAAATTTAAGCTTTTATCGTTAAGAAATGTATTAATGTAAACAATACTTTTATAACTTAAATGTCATGAAAATATAAATTGAAATTTATTGGAATATATTTATTTATTGAGAAATTAAAAAGTAATAACGTAATTTTGTAACACCTTCGCTGGTTTTTTTTTTTCAAAATTATGAATTAATATAGGCCTAAATAGGCTATTTCGTTTTACAACTGTATTCGATGCCTGATAAATTATAAAATTCATAAAAGTTTACTTATTACTTTGGATTATACTTTAAATAGTAGTCTATAATATAATATAATTCAAAGTAAAAGAAAAGAATTTTGATTAATTATTTTTTTGAACCAAAATACCAAGCAGAATTTTTTCTAAAAAAAAGCTTTGCATTAGAGGTATGTAGAAAAAAACAATCAAGTTATTTTTTAAAAATATTTAATGAATAGTTCAATGCTAAAAAAAAGGTTAGCTTCATTTATATTTATGAGAACTTCGTCTTATACTTCTAGAATACCAGCGGTAAAAAAACTCAGAAAAAAAGATAATTTAGTGAGTTTCTTACATCATAAATTCAAAAACATAAAACCATATTTAATTATTTCATTATGAACATTAAATTTATTTTTATTTGTTTTATAACAAATTAGCTTTTATGAATAAAAATAGACTAAAGATAATTGCATGAGATGTATAAAAATAAAAGAAATAGGGGTTAGAATGAATGAGATATAAACAATAAAATTTACAGTTAATATATGTGTTTTTCTTAAAATTTCTTAAGCCATTTTCATCATAAAAAAATGTTTATAAACTATATTATTTTAAGCTTTTAATGGAGATATAAACAATATTTATGGTAAGATTAATATAACTTTATATTATAAAATATTTTAAATGTCTTTATATTCATCTAATTTTATTTAAAAGTCGATATTTCAAATAGCTTCCATTTTTGTTTTTCTCCAAAAATTTAATTTCCTTTTCGAGATTTCAACGGAAATTATGAGTTTAACTTCAAACAAGTAAAATTATAACATTTACAAAATTAAAAAAATAATAAAAAAATTGCATTATTTTCAAAATAAAATAATTATATTCTTATCATTTTTCAATATAAATTATAATAAAACTTATACATTTTAATCTATCAAATAATTTTATTTTCAAAACTCTACTATATATATATATGCCTATATATATATTTATAAATTTAAATTTTACTAAACTGAATATTAAAATTATCCATGAAATTTTTTTTTAAAAAAAGTAAGAAATTTAAATTATTTGATCAATTGTTTAAAAGTCAAAAGAATATTTTTAAAAAATTGTAATTTATTAACATTTTCTTCTTTGTTTCTTTAGAAATTTTCTACCATTTTCCAAAGTGACATGACAAACTGACAAAATAACTTAAAAAAGTCGGTGACTGGTGATGTCGTTAAAATTAAATTATGATTACTTTACAAGAATTGAAATTTTTATGATTATTACAATATTTTAATTTCTTTTATGGAAAAATTTTACGTTTTATTGAAATATTCCGATCGATTATCATATTTTCAGTATCGATTCGACAGTATGCATTTTAAAAAGTAATTTATTAATATATTTTTATATCAAGCTATCGCGTTATTATTTTTCTTTCTCGGCTTTCATTTTATATTTACATTTTATTATCGAATATATATCGCAAATTTATATTTATCTGGTTGTAAATGATAATAATTAATGCAAATTTATCAAATTTTGAATTCTGTTACAGCTTTATGAGTCCATTTGCTTAACTATAAAAACCAAAGAAACACAACTAGAAAATAAATCATAATTTAATGTGACATAAATTTTTAAAGAATAATTTATTTCTGGGAAAATATATATATATATATATTAGATCCTATCAGTAAACTCTAGAATAAATTACATAACAAAAATTGAATCCATTCAATCAAATCTTTCTTTTCAACTGTGCCATTTAAACGTGAATAGAATATTAAACTTTGTTTAAAAGAATTTGAATATGTCTTTTATTTAAATAATTATTTTTAGAAAGTTTTAAAATTAAATATTTGTGTGTGTGTGTAGAAATACATAATTTAATTAAAATTTTGAAAATATTATTTAACGAATATTATGTACATAAGTTAAAAGCTTAAAATAAAATTTATGTTTTTTGATAAAAATAATTTATAGTTTATAAATTCTAAGAGATAACAACATATTTACGAACGGAACGACGTAGCCAAGATTCTAACTGTAAGACAAAAATTAATGTAGAATCAGAATAGTAGTATAATGCGTGCGATTTTTTGTTTATTGATTAGATGATAATATCTTTTCCTCTCAAAATTTGATAGCATCGTGTAACTGTAAAAAAAAAAATAAAAGAAAAACTACTATACATTGGAGTCACTAATGGTTCGGAAATCGATTAGAAGAGGCCTCATTATTAGAAAAGTTAATTGACCTTATCCTTTCAGAAAATCTTCTATTTTAGGCACTATCTTAAACTCACATTGTATATTATAATCGATTTAGAGGAAGTCAAAAAGTATTAAAAGATAAATGGAACTCCATAAAAAAAGAAATAATAATAATAAATATAAGAGATCATTTACGAAATTGAATGGAGTCTTAATAAAATGGGAAAAAAATGTCAAGATAAAACACTTCTTTTTTGACAGAGAGGCTTTATTTAGGTAAACCGTTCTTTCTAAAACATTCCTTGCTCAAGACTGAAAAACAAGCAAGAAGCTTGGTAGAATATAAAGTAGAAAAGTTTGCCTTATTTAGGATTCAAGAAGATTAACTCGTGAATTTCGTTCTGAATTCAAATTCCTTTCCCATAAATAAGAACAAGCAGCTAATCACGTTGCAAAGATAAACTTATAATTTTAATAGATAATCGTCAATTATTAAATTCTTAATCTTTGAATATTAATGTTTCGTTACCTAACAAAATTAACTATATCTAAAATAAATTAAGGTATTCATTTTCATCAATATTTTTCATCATTCAGAATTCTTAAATGTTAAAATTCAAATAATGTCGTCTGCGAGTCTAACATCACGCAATTAAATTTACGTCATTAATTTAGGAACAAAATTATGTAAAATTTACCCCTAAGCTTTAATTAAATTCGTCCTTTGTACTGAAATCACCACTGGTTAAATTATTTTTCTCTAATCTTATTTTAATTTTTTTTTTCTTTTTTTAATGCAAAAGCTGCGAGATAATTTGTAAAATATGAAAGAAATATTTACAATTTTCAATCTACTTTTGCTACTTTTATTATTCAATGTTAATTTATTAAAGTTTATTTTCATTTTTTAATTTTTCAGAGAATTGTTTATAATTATTATTAATTTTTTTAAAATTTAATTTAGAAACTTTTTGAAAAGAAGAATAATGAATAATTTATTATCAATTATCCTACAGCTAAATGAAAGTAAGTCGTAAATCTTTTGAACCAAAAGAAATTCAGAAATATGTAAACAAGAAGTAATAAAAGATTGAAAAACAAAGGAAGACATGGATATCAACAAAGTTGTTAATACCAAAAATTTATGTGTTGTTATAAGTTTAAGTACTAATGTGAAATACAGCTTAAACGTTTTATTGCAAGCCATAAAATATTAAAAGAGTATCAAAATCAATCATATAAGCAATAACCAAGGAAAGAAAAAAAAAGAAGAGATATTTTGATGGATGACCGATTTGCAAATTTTTCATTACAATTTAATCAATGACCGAAATTTATTAATGGACAAAATTCATTATTTAAAGTAATTTTAATGGAAATTTAAAATTTTCCTGTTTAATATTCTTGATTATTAACTCTCTACGGGCAAATGGGACATTTAAAAACAGTAATAAATTATTTAAATGGACGAAAAAAAAAAAACTTTAAATAACCTATGATTGTGCAAAACACGAAAACTGACGACAAAATCGTTCAAACGTTACAAAAATTGATTTTTTCGGCGTATTTTCAAAAAGTTACTCTGTGAATTATACATGTGAGATTGGTATATTTAAAGCTTCTTAAATTTGAAATTTATATTTTTTCCTCTTGACAAAATCGAAAATTTTTACAAAAAAGTAATTTTTTCCAAAAATATATTTATTAATATTAAATTTCCTTCATAACAAAATTCACATTTTAATGAATTTAACAATAAAATATAGATTTTGTTAAATTCAGTGTTTTAACATACTGACAGAATTTAATAATTTATACATAAATATATAGTTAGTACTTCTATTACACAGTTTTGGTTGTTTTACACTTTTGATATTTCATATATTACGAGTAATAAAGGTATTAAAACATTTAGCATAATAAGTATGTTTATAAAAATGAAATTCTATCTCATCTATCAAGTAACACAATAAATTATGAAGTCACCTACGAGTAAAAAACATTAGTAGCATCGAATAACAAAACAATTTTGTAAGTTGATGCCAAACTGTTTATTTTGCTAATTTATCATTTTAACTAGGTATAATTTTTTTCTAACACCAATTTTTTTCTTTAGATACCTAATACCCTTCTGTTACGATGTAATGACATTCTAGATAAGGTAAAATATTTATTAATTTATTAAGAACAGAATTAAATAAACGTTTTAAATCAATTGGTTACTTATTAAAATATATCCCGTACAGTTCTTTANTGAGCATTTATAACTGATAGATTCTTTCTAGAATCGATTATTATTCTGTGTTTATGGTTATGTGAAACACCTGTTATAAAGATACATAGAGGTAATTTAACACGTTCTTTAACACTATTATTAAAATTCACCGCCAGAAATGCGATTTCATTCATGAAACAATATTCTCCGGAATTAATCTACATGTTATTCTGGTTGAAAAAAAAATTAAAACTTCACAAAATTCTATTTTCAAACAATAATCAACGGCGATTTCTCTAGTAATAGCACGATCCTTTTGTAAAATCGATAAATGTAAAGAATTATCGAACAAAAAACAAAAAGACAATAAAAGTTACCTAAGTTGTTATTATGGTCGATATTATGGCTCCAGTAAACTTTTGAAAAAGTTTATAATAGATTCTTCGAAGACACTAATAGAAAAATACTGCCTACAATAAATTTCATTTACAATAAATTAAGAAAAACATCTTTAAAGATAACAAACTTCAGATATAAATTTTTAAGATTAAGATTTTCAACTTAAAAAATTATACCTTTGAAGATTTTAGTAAGATATTATATTTGTATTTCGTGTGAGCTTGTACATATGACTATATATATATATAAACTAGTATTTATATAATGAGAAACAAAATAAATACGACTAAAAATTTCTTTATTAATTATTATAGAAAAAATATTTTTATCTATTCTAGAATTTTTATTTTATAATTAATAGAAAAAATTTATTCAATTAGTTTTACTTACAAACTTTTCTATATAACGTTAATAAACTATTAAATAATTAAAATATTGCGAAGACAACAAACTATGTACTATAAAAATATAAAATAATATTTAAAAATCGTACGGTTAGACATGATACAAAAGTATAAAAACTGCTACAAATGCCGACATAATTAAACTTTAAAACTAGAAAATTAAAATGGAAAATATTATTTAGGAAACAAAATGAAAATCGTTGTTCATAATTCGTGGATTACACATCGTGGTCACTATTGTTAAATAAGAAGAATTGTGAGATTACTGTAAACTTGAAACGATTTCTGAGCATCTATACAAACATTCAACTATTCTTGGCTCTTTCCTGCATGATATTCACACCAATAGAATTTAATGTAACGTCGTTTCCGATTCCTCAATAAAATCCAGATTTTGATTCTCGGTTGGAATTTGATATCGCTTTTCTCCTCTGTTAAACTGTATTGTAGTTGCAGATTGAAAAGAGTTTATTTTTTCTCTTTTTTTTTCGTTCTGAAAATCTTTCTTGGTAATGGAAATAGCGTGATTTACGTAGTACGTAAAGAACTGAAACAGTCATTTTCAGTCGAAATTTATAATATGAAAATGTAGAATTAAATTTAAGAAACATCATCACTTTACTTATACTGTATTAATACAGCACTTTTTATAACTGAAATAATAGCATGATTTAAAAGAAAGATAAAGAAATATGACTTTCGTTTAATTTAAGTTGGTGTATAGAAAAATGAGAGCTTTTATAAAAAGAAAGAAATAATAATATTAAAAATAATTCAAACTGCTAAACAATAAGTTCATTATTTAATCTCTGATAGTTCATCTAAGTCGTGAGAATTGGCAAAATAAAAACACATTAGTAAATGTTCTAGAGAGTTATTATTATAGAAATCGTTGACCTGTTTGTTAAATTATAATTTTATTTTTTTTATTTAAAGAATAAAGAAATAAATATTTGTATATTTTTTACCTGCAGTTACTTTTAATTATGTTAGCATAAATGTAAATTATGTATTACGATAAAGCAGATTTAATCTAAACCTATAAATCATCGTAAATTATGTTATGCAATTTATAAATCCGTTAGATTACATCATTTCATTAAAACAATATCAAATTGAATTAATAAGTTTAAATGTTCTAAAAATATTGATTTTTTTCTACGAAATATACTACAAGATCAATTTTAAGTAGCGATAAAATCGCCATAAACAATATAGTAAACATAATAGGAAGTAGCTGTAAAGAGTTAGACACATATTACTTGAAAATAATATGATAAGAGAAATCGTATTTTATTTTAATTTTTATTGTTTATTATATGTTAATTGATTTAAATATTAAAATATTCTACGTTTACTTAAGATAACATACTGATAAAATAATGATAATTAAATATGACTACAGCAGCTGCTAATATCACAACGCTCTAGTATCTATAATTTTTTTTCATTAAAAATGAAAATAATATATCAATAGAGAGTAAGTAGATGATTTTATGCTATTTATTCTATCTGATAACAATTGATATTTTTTTAGATATGAACGTCAAACTTACTGCAACTTACTATTTCCATAATGCACAAACAGCAAACGTCAAGAAATTTTGCTTCATAATAGCTAACTCTATTTGGTTAATTTTGTATACAATACAAGTTCCTGGCTACGTTTATTTTATCTTAGACTTACGCTTTATTCAAAATCATTCTAGGAGAAAAATCGTTTTTTGCTTTTGTTCGCTGATGCATACTTCAAAGCAAAGTGTTTCTTGTGCGATCGCTTAAGATTTCCGGGTTTAATAATAATTTTTAAAACATTGAATATTACTTACTTGGCATTTAAGTCATGCAAATTAAAACGAAAAATATTGTACGTAAATTATTCTTAAGTAAAACACGTACTTAAAACGTTAAAAGTGCAATTTTATTGTATTGATACTCGAGAACTTTCAAAGATATTAAAACATTTAACAAGCACTTAGAATAAATTAGCATCAAAATGATATTAAAATTCACTCGATCGCTCGATAATATGAAGCTTAAACATAATAATTATATTTAATAACTACCTCTTTTAAATTCGAAATGTTATTTAAAGATTTTAAAATTTTGATAGAAGTTACAGCTTCTACATAATAAATATACTTACAGTTAATATACGAAATAGAAGACATTGAACCAAAAAATCGTAGAACTCCTCTAAAGGCTTTGCTCCAAATTTCATATAGGACTTGGCGTTATGAGATATTTAACGATGGTTCTCGTTTTATTCAAAACTGTTCTTATAGCTTCAACGATAAATCAACTGCGTGACATCATCGTAAATTTTGAAAAAGCATTTTGCATTTTGAAAGGAAGTATAAAATATAATGGAATCGTCTGAAATAAACATTGTGAATTTTGAAAATATGGAAAAGATATAATGGAAGAAACCATGACAAAATATTATTTTTCTCGCTCTTCGAATTATTGATCCCATTCGAAAAATGAGTAGCTTTAACGTAAATTTTGTTAAAGATAAACTTGTGAATATTCACTTTAATGATTCGCCATCAAAATTGATATACTGTATACATTTAGACAAAATATAAATTATCCTTATGTAAAATTTATGATATATTTAATATGGAGACATTCACTGTAATAATGTACAAAGGATTAGTGTCTTAATTGTACGAAGATTTAAATGCTTTATTGTTCGTATAATAATGAGCAATTAGTTTGACTAATAAAGAAGTAGCATATAAAATTTTAAATTCTAATGTACAGAATCAAAGTCCATCAATGAGATGGTAATAAAGACCCAAAAGAGAAAAACGTGTTCGACTTCCTGAGGAAACCGAATGAATGTTGTAATTTCCTAAAAGCAATTAGAACACTTATTCTATTATCGAAAAACATATGTTCAGTTCCTCAAATTGAATAAATTATTATTTTTTAAAGGGTCTTGTATTACTTTATTTCGTTTCAATTCGTAAATAACTTCGATAACAATAATGATTAAATAATTAGAATAAAAATTTATTCTAAATGTTTCATTTATGATTCAAACATTGTATTCAAAATATAATGTTTTTTTGGTCTAGTTTATTCTGAATAAATGCTATTCGCTTGCGTGACTTTTTATTAATACTTTCGACTTTTCTTTCAATAATAATAATTCTTGTCTTCAATTTCTCTATTTACAATATAAACAAATGGAATCGATCTGCCAAAGCTTACTGAAAAGAATTTTGTGATTTACGATGCTTTTTTTGACTGAATAGGACTTCTATTATAACTGGTGATAAACAAACAACTTAATTTCTTTTCTTATTATTGAAAGAATATTTTATTAAGAGAAAAACAAATTCTTTACATCTAAAATTACTATTTTAAAAAAAAAATTCAACATTTAAATAAACACCGTTTACATTAAAACGGAAGCTATTGTTTTGAATTGTTTATGTATGATACAGAGCCACACATTGCATCTATTTTAAAAACCCTGTGTAATCAATCATCTTTACGATCACACAAATATAGATCCACATAAAAATTGACCATCTCAATATTTTAACAAATAAAATATAATAATCATCATTCGAAAATGATAAAATTTCAGAAATCTTCATTCCAATCCTTGAAATGAACAGAAAATTTTATAATAATCACAATATATATTACACCTTAATGTAATATATAACCAGATAATGGTTTGTATTTGATAAACCGAATAAATCAAGCTAATTTAATAAACTATCGAAATTGAAAGCAAATATTAGTCACTCGATCGATCCTAGTGAAGGAAATTCATATAAACTAATGCTTCATATATAGTAAACCTAATTCAAGAGACTGAATCGAAATTTAGTCTTTCACATCTTTACCAAACTCAGATTTCACTTTAACGACAATATCGATCGATGTCGTTTTGGCATGGTCCGGGAGATATTGAACTTTGTCCAAAATCTTGTTAAAGGTGTTTATTTTAGTGATGTATTTCTTCAATATGATTTTGGATAGAATTTTATATGTTGACCTCGCTCGAAAAGGCTTCATCTTTTTTCTGTAAAAGAGCATCGTCGGTGTGAAAGAATGAATACTAAACGCCGAGGACGTCATGGAAAAATCTCAAGTATTTACGATATGTAAAGCATGAATTTTATTTAAAAAGTATACATCAATACAATATGGTTTTTACTTATAACAACGTAAAATCCGTCCCAGCAGCAATATACACAAATATTTAGAACAATTTTTATATTGAGTATAAAAACTGTTGTAAAGAATGCATAAAAATTTTTTTACCTTGTCACTTCTGCTTAGAAAAATTATTTATCTTTTGGAATTATATATATATAAAACTCGTAACAATTTTTAAATCTTTATATTTATTTGTTGATTATTGATTTCTANACTAAGATTTATTAATTCAAATATTGCAGTTATTTAAATAAATTTTCGAAATCATAGACTATTTTTGTACGCCTTATAATTTGCACAAAAATTAATTTACAGATAGTATCACAATTTAAAAAAATGAAGCCGTATAATATAACTTTTAGAGACATTTCTAATTTCTGCAGTCAGCTTATAGAAAATGGCTGTTAAAACGAAGCAGGCCATCAAAAAACCTGCAGTAAGTTATACCGCAACTTATTGATAACCTATTTCATTTTGAGAAAAACTTCTTTCTTTCATTTATACATTTACTGTTGCCATCGGTTTCGGTTAAAATGAGCAATATAATTATGATCATTATTCTTCACACGTCTTTATTCCTAACATTTTTTCCTTAAAAATCCTATTTTAACCAAGGTTAAAGAGAAATTTTTTTTTTTATAAATTTTAAAATAATTTTGTTTTGCAGAATATTAAATATCTTTTTCATTCGTAGTCCAGCAATTCATTGATATTCCAACTAAAATGATAAGGACTGATCTCAATTCTTATCATTTTAGCCTTTGGATATCATAAATTAAAACTATTTTTATTCCATGTTGAATATCAAGTAATTAAAAATAAAAATAAAAACATATTTCTTATGATATTAATTATTATTCCGCTTCAATTGTAATTTTTTGCGTTACTTATAAACATATGCATAATAAGCGAAAAGAATGCAAATTTTCAATTCATTTTATGCTACTGCCTACACAATTTTATGATATTCATAATCTTTCACAGCCTATAAAAACCTCCTTGTGTTCAATAGAAAAAATGTGAGTATGGCATATTTAAAACAGACATCATTTTATCATTAATTGATGTATGACTTTTATTATTGCTTTATATCGATATTTTCATCATCTCAAGTAGAATAGAAAAAATGTAGACAAATATTTCGCCTAGTCTACATCGCACAGTTGTAACTTTGATTAGTTTCGTCGAACAAATTTGATATATCAACTCAATTTTCGATAACTTAATATACTCAACTCACAATTTCAGAAATCCATGTAAAATTTTTTCAATTTGTTATAATCTTTTCCAGCTAAAAACATATTTTCCTAACAATCTACAATAAGAAAAACAATCGCTTACTATCAAATATTGTTTACTTAAGTATCGAAACTAGTTTGTTTTATCTCATTTATTCCTTTTATTGAAATATATATATATATAATAATCAAAAGAAATGTTATTGAATTTTGAAAATAAATTGTATTGAATTTTTTTATAAAAAGATATGTATTATTTATGGACGATATCATAAACAGTAACTGTTGTGGTTGCTTATAATTTTATAATTTTTATAATTTTTATAATTTTAACATTTTGTTTTTTTTCTTGTGAATTTCAGAATATCAGGATTTAATGATACAATAAACAATAAGCACGATCGACAAGATTAGTTTTCTAGAAGAATGAAATCCGACTGGACTAAGTAATCTGGTTAATAGAACTGAAAAAGTTTTCTTAATTGCTCATAAATAGCATCCAGAAAACACTGCTGATGCGTGGCATCTTGAACATAGAAAAAAACAGAGATGAGAACTAACTTTTCGATATTAATGACCATCCTTTGCTCCACTGTATTCTGGTTCTTCAGCAGGATGACATGGAATTGTTACAAATGAGTTTCTAAATCGCATTCTCAAGGCAGTAACTAGGCTGACGTACTTCTGCTGTTTATTTTCGGGAATTGATTAGGATCTGGCTGCTAGAACTCCCAATGCTGCAAACATAAAACAGTTTCCTCTATGGTAGTTCATTTCTGCGAAAATGCAATCGTCTAGAACTCTTCTTTACCAACAAACATGAGTTATAATGGGAATTTATTTTTCAAATAATGATCGAAGATACATTTCACGAAATTTTAAAATTATTTGTTTCATTATCATTTGAATTTTGCTAAATTTTAATTCTTCGCGATAACTTAATCTTTTTAAAATCATCTACCTCTTAGTTCAAAGTTTTCTATATTTTTTTTTTTTTAGTTTTGCCGTTATCACCTCCAGTAACGGTGGATTTACGATTGAGTACATCGAGATAGAGCCCGAGGCCCAAAATAGTGAAAGTTTACTTGGCAAGATATAACTTTAAAAAATAGCTTCAACTTTTTATAAATAGATTATAGTATATATCAATATTTAAAAAAATCAGAATAAAATATTAAGTTACTACATATTCACATATGGCATTTAGAAGCTTTTGAAATTAAATTAATCCATCTGAAATCTACTTTGATAAATCGTTAATTTTTGTTTATCCTCTTATATCAATATTTTACTTCAACCTACATTAACAGCCTTCATACAGTTCATTAATCTTGTCAACCGCAGCAAATTTATCCTGAAAAACAAGATAAATCTTCTCGGTGCCAATTAAAAGAAAATAAATCTGCTTCTTAATACAATTTCGTAATAATTAGAACCCAACTTAGTAGCTAAGAGTTTAATTAATTATGAGAAAACTGTTGAGTATTTCAAAAAACAAAAAGAAAAAAAAGGAAAAACTGAAGTGTATACGCTGTAATTGGGTATAGAAATCAAAACACAATTATCTAAATAGCAATCAAACAGCCGAAACAAGTAGCATCATCAAACATTAGAGTTAATTGCTGTTTTTTATCATTGTCAAAAGTATTTTCAAGTTATAAAAAAAGTTAATAAATCGCTGCAGTTACGCGATGCTTAAATAATTACATTTTTATAATAGTAATAAATTTAGAATTACAGTATTTTAAAATGAAAAAAATTGTATTTTAATCGCGTTTTTATTCTAAATGCTTGAAACGTTTGTAATATGATAATTCTACTTAAAGATTGCTGCAATGCGATCAAGCTTATATCCGCAATCTTTGTATCATATATTATAAAATCGATTAGAATTACTTTCAGAAATCGATCCGTAGACTGAAGTTTTCTTTGAGCAGATTTTATTTGTTGCAAGATAAATTTGATTTAATGAATAATTACGATGAAACATTCTAGTAGTTGCATGTAATGAGACGAACAAAGATCATTAAGCGACTGTTAATCATTAACAATAATCTAGCTAATGTTACAATTTAAGTTTCTTTAAATTAAACATGTATATTTGTCATTTATTATACAAATTCGTGGATATAAATATTTATTCAAAAAATTTTTGGCTTGTATTAAATTTTTAAAATATAAATTACATTTAACTAACTCTTANGATTAATAATCGATAAAGTTTATTGCAACTGTAGTATATGAAATAGAAAACATAACAATTCTAGTAAAAATTCCAAATTTTAAATTAATATTGATTCGTAAGTAGTAAATATTATTTGTAATGTATTAATATCACATAATAATCGTCTCAGAAATTCGCAAAATTTACGAATTTATAAATTTTGATTTGATTTTAAGTGTCATTTCTACAAAATGCAAAGTTGTCTGTTGTGAATAAAACAATATTTTGATTAAATGTAATAGAATTTATAATTTTAAAAATATTTTAAAATAAATACTGAAAAGTATGCTATATTTGAAATTTTTCAAAGTAAAGAATATTAAGAATTATAGAAGAGGTCAGTCTCTTCTGTAAAATAAAAAGAAATGGCAAAGCATGATAACGCTATTTATAAGTTTCATATAATTACTGTTTATATCCGTGAAAAATTTAAGAAAATAATTCGTATATAACGTGTATATTTTATATTATTCATGTGTTAAAAAAAAACCTTGTAAATTCTTCAAATTACTTTAATTTTTAAAACGAGAAACATTATTGAAAAATCACTTTTCATCATAAAAAAACAAATAAACAAGAAAATAAATTTAAGAAATATATCACATAGCGGATAGAAACGTAATCAATATCAATTTGCCAAATATACTGGAGATATAATCGGTTCTCTTACAAGGGAGTAAAGGATTTCTTTAAAATATTGCATTTTGGCAGATATTTTTGAGTTTATCTTAAATGCTTCAATTGTAAATGTAAACTAAAAGATGCTATTTACTTTATTTTATGCATTATTCTGATTATATATTCAATAACAAAAAGTTACTTACTCAGATAAAACTGTCCAATTACTGCAAAAACGGCTGTTTCAGATACGTAAATGATTACAGTTGTCCGTCTGATTGCACACCATGCAATACCATCAGAGTGCCTTGAATTATTACCAGAGTATCCAATAAAAAGGATCACTGCGTATCACAATTTTCAATGTATCTATTGTGTGGAGGTCTTCGAATGCCTGCATGACATATTCAAAAACATTATGCACAGCTGACAAAGATTGAGAAAAAACGCATCATAGGGCTGAGGGAATCAGAATGGCCGTTTCGCAAGCTGCCCGCCATCTGTTCAGTGCATACGTAGCACATATAGGCTACATGGCAGACAGACTCTGGACTACACAAACACGAACAGCTGCAATTACGTCTTTGTTCATACCATCCAAAGACAGCTGAAAATCTCACTACAGAATCCTGTCTCTTCCTGTACCACTAGCAGGTAAATTTGAATGCGTGGTGACCGCTATTCGTCCTGACATTAGCATCTCAACATCGTCAGCTTAGTTTGCAATGGTGTCGTGACAGAGGGCTACTATGAACTGGCAGCGTATTATCTTTAGCGACAAATTTCAGTTCTATTTATGAACGGATGACCATTGTGCTGGTGAGGACTTCAATCCCACTTTACTGTTTAGCAGCATACTGCCCCACTGTTGACGTGATAGTCTAGGAATCAGTGGCACACGCAGAGAGAGGCGAAGGGATCCTGGCACCCCCCAAAGAAGAGAGAGAGGAAAAACGCTAGAAAACTTTCCAAAAATATTTCTTAATTAAGATTAATTTTTTCTTTATATTCCGTTTTCTATTTCTATACTGTTTATGAATTAGCGGTCATATAAAGTAAAAATTTTATTGGATTCGCATTAATTAAAAAGTTTTTAAACAGTTCAACTAAGATCTCCAAAATTAAATTCTGAGTATACCACTGCTAGAAAGCCATCTCTTATGACA
Organism: Centruroides sculpturatus; assembly: GCF_000671375.1. Lineage (NCBI taxonomy): Eukaryota > Metazoa > Arthropoda > Arachnida > Scorpiones > Buthidae > Centruroides > Centruroides sculpturatus. Next base: position 448,920 of record NW_019384895.1, read on the forward strand.
GTCAATCACCCTTAGTATTGCTCAAGGGACATTAAACGACACAGCAGTATGTTTGGGAAATCCTGAGCTCTGGGTTTGTTGCCTTTACGGCAGGGCTGTAAACAGCCATAGTCCTGCAGGATAATGTTCGACCACACAGAGCTAGGGTATCCTAGAAATGTTTCTGGTACGTTGCCACATTTCCTAAGTCTGCCTGGTCTCCATATTTGTCGTCCACAGGGCATTTACGAGAAAAGATGGAACGTCATCTTTGGCTATCTACGAATATATGGGATCTGGAATGGTAGTTGAAACAGTTATAGGCAAACTTGCCACAGGATAGCATACAGTTCCTGTATGCACCCATGCCCAACCGTATTGCCGCATGTATCCAGACAAAAGTAGATCCTATAAGGTGCTAAAAGGTTCCTTTAAATTGCATCATTTCTTCACAGGAAATTGTTTCTTTGCTATAATAGTGTAGTCACTTAGTACCATTGTCACTAATCATCTTCATTGAATTTCATTGCCTCCTTCTTGATGCATAACTTTTTTTTTATTAATAAGTGTACTGTATATGATTAAAGATTTTTAAATTTATTCATAGTTCCAAATTAATACTAAATACAATCTGCGGAATATTACACGATACATGACAATACAATTAATTTTAAGAGATTTTACACAATAAACTTCTTAATCCGTAAATAGCGTGCTAAAAAATTATATATAAGCTATAATTTTTAAGCCCATAAAATTTTCATTACTTTACCTAATTTAGCTTTAACTTTTTCAGGAAAGTTGTCATCCCTATACTTTCAATTTAAAGGCATTTCAATTCTCTAAGGATTAATTTTAAAAACAACGCGATTCAAAAGAAAAATTCATTCTTTCTTATTTACAAAAATAGCAAAATACATTTTGTGAAGCATAACAAAACTGAATAAATTGTTTATCGAATTTATTTTGCAAGTTCCAGCTAAAAGCAAATCTATAAAACAAAATACAAAAAGTTTATAAAATATTTTCAAAATTTATTATTAGACTTAGTTGAAAAAAGGACTGAAAATGCAAAACATAATGAAACTAAGTTACGTAAATTAATAAAATAATCCTCTGTTTTTAATATATTTTGAAAATAAGACTATAAAATAATTTTATAATTAATTAGAACATAATCTGACATAACCTATAATTAAAATGTTTACTTGATGTTATTTATAACTTATATATATTAAAAAATATTAAATTAAGAAAGAGAAATCTAGCTTAATATATGTTTACTGGAGATGTAAAAATTTAATAATTAAAAATCTCTTAGAGTCTATTTTCCTAGAGCATGCTTAAAGTAACAAACGAAATTTTTCAAATCTATAGGGAAATCTGTCCTAAAATGACACACTGGAGTGAAACGGTACACTGGTTATATTTGAAAAACACTACAAAATACATTTGAATTTACCACTCTATGATTATTACAAAGTTTTTCGATATCACAAAGAGTCTTTTGCTGAAGGAGAAAGAAAATCAAGCAAGTTCTCCTCAATATATTGTTTATGCAAGCTTTTGTCATCGTACACGCAATTCATAAATAATTGAAACGTAATGCTTTCAATTTTAAGTGATCTTCTTTATAAATTGTAACAAACTATCTTTTCATCTCTGTGGTTATGTTACATTACTGTATTACTTTTGTTATTATTATTCATTGAAGGTAAAATGAGATATCAGCTGCTTGACTGAATGTCGCAGGCTAACATAATAATTTAATAATTTATATAATTTATGCTTTAGATTTTGTCGGGAAAATACAAAGAGGAAGTCATGGAATGAAACACAGTTCCAACAGGGGAAACATGGTTTAAATGTAAGAAATGTTCTTTGTGAGTACATAATAAATGTGAGGCCTCACCAAGAGGAAAAAACAACTTTATATGCAATTTATGCAAAATCTAGTTTAAGTTATCGTTTTACCCTCGTGACTAGGGTAAAAGGATACATCTAAAACAGTATCATTATTTTTAAAACATCTATTACTTAGAAACAGTGAACTTTTCCGTTTTTGTAGTACTGCTTGTATTATTCAGAGTAATATGTCAATGGTATCTTATCATTAAGCATCTTGTCGAAGGAAACATTTAACATTTTTTTTTAACATTTTCTTTTGGATGTATCATTTTAGCCCATGTTTCCCTGTTATAAACGAAGAATAATGTAAAATAATAGCTTTAAAAATGTATGATTTTGTAGAAAATCACTTCAGTAATAGTTTAATGACTGTGGATAAAACAGACTGTGCAGCAATATTTTAATGATTTTTTTAAAGAAAATTATTAAAACATTACTGAACAGTTTGGTTGTTTTATTTATTAAGCTTCAAATAGTTTAAAATGTAGCTTTTTTATCTTCTTAAACCTATCATACACCAGAGAAAAACAAACATTGTTCGGGGACAGTACTCAATCAATGACCATCGAACGAATGTTTTGTAGAGATCAGAATATCCCAAGGCGCAAAGACAACTACTTGTCTCGAGAATAGAAGAAGATACACCTTTTATTATATCTTTCTTATCCAAGTTTGCACAGGACTATTTACAACGTGTTCGTTCAAGTAAAACTGATAACAAATGTTAAACTTTCACAAACAAAAGTTTTTTTTTTTTTCCTTACTTCTAATTTCATTCGATAAGATAGAAGTTTTTTAAGTTAAACAAAAATTCGTAGAAAGATATTGAGTGTATTAATGTTAAAAAAGTCTTTAACCTTGTTCTAACTTAAAAAAATACCTATTAATTGAAACGTTATTAAACTATAAAGCAAAAATTACAGTTGTGAGATAATTTTTGTGTTAAAAACGCTCAGCTAGTATTTAATTATAGAGTAATTTGTTCTTTCAATTATTATAATTATAAATGTTGTCCTTGGAAATGTTACATAGTACATAAAAGTGCTTTGTTAATTATGCAGCAACTTTATTATTCTAAACAAGATTATTCTATAAAAATTAATTACAGTGAGCTTTCTTTTCTTAACATAGGTTTCTAATCTGATAATGAGAATTTAACAGTTTTCAGAAGAAGTCCAAGTAAAATAACGTCACAGACTAATTTAAATAATTAAATAAAATTTAAATTTTATATGTACTTCGATTTTTTTTAAATATCTTCGAAAGTTAATATTGTTAAAAATTAAAAGTAGTCCTATTATTTGAATATAATTATAACTTACATTTCTGCATAATTCGATCGTATTAAAACTTTTAACGTTTGGAAAATTAATATTTTAATGATAATTATTTGAAGATGAAATGAAACAGTAAAAATAATTAAAAGTTGTTTCATCGAGTCGTAAAATGGTACTTTCGATAGATTAAAACCTGAAATGGTTTCCGCTTTTGCTGCATTAAAAAAAAAAATTATCTAGATTAGTTGAAATTCATATATTTGGAAATAAAATTATCATTCGAAATGGCATTGGCCTAGAAGTATATTAATTAAATAAAATTAAGTTTTGTGTTCGATAACTTTGAAAAGATAAATGAATAAAGAAAAAAAGTAAAATTAATTTTTCTACTTTCGGGAGAATATTTTTCATTTTTTGACAGATGAAACTAACACGAAAACAGAGCACGCAACGCATCAAATTTTCTGTTCAATAAATTCGTCGTTTGTAACATTTTATCGAATAAATTTCTGTGCGAGACAAAATAAAACATGCATTTATTGCAAGAGTGTAATAATATATATATTAATAATTTATAACTTAATTAAAATTTCTGATTAATATTTCACTCGTAAAATGCATTCGTGTCGCGATGAATACTCAAAATGACAAATAATGCATTTTTATGTCTGCTTTATACAGTATTTGAATGCTGTTATATTTTTCTGTTAAAGAAAACATTTAACGAGATGCAAACTGGTCGAGAAAAATGTAAAAATTACTTTATCGAATTTGCCATTTTAATGCTACACGACAGATAAATTATGCCTGTTCGTTAGAATATTCTAAGCGGATGGCATTTATGAAATTCAAATCCAATTATTCGATTTCAATTCAGTTATTCTGTGAATATAAAATAAATTCCGAGAAATTTCCAATGGCGCCTGTTTTCCTAGACTTATTCGAAAATGGACATTATAAATCATTAAATATTACACTTTAATGACTTAATAAAATTTGTTTGAATAGTCAAATTATAGTTATACCTGTGGCGCCAGATGGAGTTAAAAGGAGATCTATAATTTAATTTCTCTTAAAATTACCTGCTATAAGATTACTACTTTCAAATAGTTTCACTATAGTGTATTAGTGGCCATAAATTCCTGATAAAAATACGAAAAGCTCTCCTTACAGATTCGCCCTGTACGCATGATAAAAGGATATTACTGATATTTACTCTAAACATTAATAAATATGTTAATTACATTTAATTAGCTTAAGTAATACGAATAAACAACGATAGATATAAAACAGAATAATAACTGGTAGATAATATGTAAAAATATAGGTCAATTTAATTGTGGAAAAAATATACAATAATTAAGAAAACATGATATACGGTAATACCTCAAAGTACTTTTGGAATAAACTACGATTCCTAATTGAAAAAGAATGCTTGAAATTTCATTGTTAAGATTCTCTGAATAAGTTCTACTTTAACACGAAATATTTAAATAATTTCCATTTATTTATTGACCAAACAAGACAATTGTGGAGTTTTATTCTTTTACGATGAAGTATTGAAGATAAGGTATATTAAACGAGAAACGAGTCTAACCTTTGAATTCTTTGCTTCTATCATGTGTTATCGAAAGAATCTTTTGAGAAAATTCTTCAGAAAGCTGTACATTTTAAGATTATTTTTCAGATTATTTATTCCTTAAATTCTTATTTAAAAGATAGGTATAGTTTTTTTAATCGTTTAATCGATAATTCCTAACAACAAACTAACAAATGTGGAGATTAACGTTCAAAAAAAAGCTAATCTTACGTAGGCCTACAACTTAAGATAAACAAAACAAAATAATTCAAAGGCACTATAATTTTTCACAGTAAGAAATTTGAATCTGTTCTTATGTGAATTATTAATTAATTTTAAAAACTTTTTTTTAAGTAGCATCGATTTTACAATTTTAATATAAATTCTGATATGATTTCAATGATAAAGAAATTTTAAACTTTTTAGATTTTTTATCAGTTGAGCGTAAATGTTCTTTTTCTTTAAATTAGAAATTTAATAAATCTTTTGCGGAAATTTCTTTGTGATCATATTATTATTTTTTACAGAGATTATTTAATAATATATCCTAAAAACGTGCCATATATAAATAATCTAATTTCTATTAATAATTTAATTTTTTTATATAACAAATTTAAAAAATTAAATTATTAAAAGTGTTATATATAATATTAATGCGACATTTTAATACATCCTCTTCGTATAAATTGATTTACAGAAGTTCTTATTATGAATTTAAGTATACAAATTACGATAATTTACGTACATTATATTTAAATACATTTCTGAAAATATATTAGTGAATTATTTTAATATGGTAATATTATTATAAATAAAACAATAAAAACTTAATAAATGTTATTATTTTTAAAAAATATATTGAAAAATTTGAGAAATATAATTTTTCTCAAATATAATATAAACTTATTGTAGAATCTTCATATGAAAACCAACAGTTTAAATAAAAATTTAATATTATTATAAAATATTCATTAAAAATTATGATAATTTACTTTAGTAATCTAATTACAATTTTATGTACTTAAAATTATCTTATAACAATTTAAATTTATTACTTAAATTTTATAAAAATATTTTAAAAAAAAAACAACATTATGTAATGTATAGATTAAAAACTTAAAAAATTAATGTACTGAATGAAGAATAAAACACATATTGATGCACTGTTTATTATTTACTGCTATAAAATTTTATTAAATAGCATAAAAACTGTTTTTGCCAATTTATATGCTTATATAATATTTTCTTTAACAATATGTATTACAATATTACTAACACACAACTAAGGTAAAATAAATAACAAGAAGCTAGTAAAATTAACAAACTTAAGTGAGTTAATTCTATTAATTTTTTCATAAGAATGTAGATTATTTTTTTCTTAAACAAGCATTTCCATCAAGGCATTTTAAATTCTGGGCTGTATAGAAAAGTCAATAAAAATTCTATCTTTATCCTAGAAGTAATCTAATAAAAGGCAAAGATCCTGAAGGGTCGAAAACATTTCTGTGGTTTTATTATATTCTGAAAAAATAGACTTCGATTGAAATACTTTGTTAAGTTGCCCAATCGTTTGGTGAAGCAGCAAAAATTTCAACTGCTATCGATAAAAAAAAAAACAAGAAATTAAAGAAAACGCTTCGTTGTTATTGTTTGTATCATACATGGCAACGTGACTCGCAGGAGGACTTTCTATGTAAAACTGGACCCTATTTAGGTGTTATATACGGAAATTCACGTGGTCAGCCCGTTGGCAAGATGCGAACCCATGACCAAGTGCTCAGTGGTTTTATCCACTCAGCCATTAGATTTGTGAAAACGCTTCGTTTCCGTGCCGTTGAAATAGGAAAATAATAACTCAGTTGTTTCTAAACAACAAAATCGTGATATGCAAAAGAAATTACACTGTAGCAAATAGTCCAGAAAATAATAAGACGGAAGCGTGTTTGATTTAGACTATTGACAGAACAGCGAAACAAACGTATTAAATTGGACCTACAATCAAATCATTCAGTAAGAGGGAATGAAAACACAGTTTCGTCATTAAATAAGAAAAAAATAACACAAGACTAGCTGAGAGGCAAGTCAAAATATATAAGAGAAAATCAACATAAAACACATGACTGAGAATTAGAGAATGCTACCATATCCATATTAATGTGGGAGGAAATATAACTTTTTAGAGAAATTACAGATGAAAAACAAAAGCTTATATCAAATATTAAAAATGAAATCGTTCAAGAACAATGAATATTAATTTCAGGAAAATGCATTCACACTGACTCTAAATAATTTACATATCAAAAATCGACAATTTTTACACAAAGTAATTTATTCTTAAATATAAAAAATTTATTGGAAAAATCTTTGGAATTTTTTTCTTTTCTTGCTATAAAACAACCAAAGATTTTTTTTTCTACTTAAAAGAATTAAATAAAGTAAATTTAATTATAATAATAAATTAAAAATTTAAACTATTAAGTCTACTTATTTTCAATAAATATTCTTAGTATCCTCTTAAGCTTGTCTTTTTAATTTTAACATACTGAGATATAATACGGAATTAAATATTAAATGAAAATTTACTTAGTATCAAAATAAAAGGAAAATTACTCATTCTTTTAATCATAACAACCGATTTTACATGAATTTTTAAACAGACTTAAAGCATAATTAAAATTTAACTATTATGATACATTTACCTCTAAAAATATTGTTTTATTTATAGATCTTATCTTTAATATTTCTGATAATATCTGCAGCAAAATATTTCTTCGAGTCAATAATCCGTCATTAAAAGTTATCATAGATAAGTATATATATAAATATATAAAATTGAATTCATTATATAAAAAAAAATTGAAAACATTTACGATAAATTATTTAATTTATTTTTAAAAAATTTAATCTAAAACATAATTTTCATATCAGATTTAAAAATGTTATGGCAATTTTCTTTTACTGAATTTTTCTAAAATAAATTGAATTTATTGGAATTACAATTTACAGTCTGCATTTTAACATCACAAATTCACTTTCAACAGATTGGCGTGTCTTTTATTATATGATTTCACGTGTCTAATTCAGAATTCAATACGATTTATTTGGAACTGGCTGTAATATTTTAAATTAAAGCGAAACACTTGTATGATTATGCCTTAAAACTTTTGTTACTTTTAGGGAGTTGCATTGCCAAGAAAATTAGAACAGAAGATATGGATGAAATTTCTTCGATCTTCAAATTTATATTTAAAAAAACCAGAATTTTCTAATTTTCATAGAATAACTAAATTATAATCTAGTCTTGTCGGCGCTCATTTTGGTGCCAAAGAGTCTTGTCGATTATGCACACAAACTCGATTTCTGTCAATCTTGTTAATTTTAATCTTGCTACAAAGATAGCAAATCGCATTAAAAATGCTAAACCAACTCGAAACTTAATTCAATAAATTCAAATAATATAACTCACAAATAACAAAAACTAATATTACATTTGAAAAAACAAAAGAATAGTTAATCTTCTGTGTATTTCATTTTTACTGCCAATCGAATTTAAATAATTTTAAAAAATTATTCAGGGAAAAGATAAAGAAAATTATTAGTAAGAAAATATTTTTTTAAATAAAATTAAATGTTATTTTATTCTTAAATTAATTAAACTTTAAAATAAACGCATAAAATTAGGAACGAATGCAGAATTTATTTGGATTAAAATTATTCTTAATTAATTAATTTTAAACCGTTTGCTACCGTTGAAATTACATTTGAATTTTTTTCTTAAGAAAAATAACATGTAAAAAATGTGAAAAATTATAAATAAAGAAAAGAATAAATATATTTTATTGAAAGAATAGTTTTATTATCATTATCATTATTAAATTTTAAAAGACAAAATAAAGAGAAGTTTATTGCATATACGAATTATTCTACATTTATCAAACTCTCTTTAAAATATTCTCGTTTTATTTAATGTAATTACTTTAAATAAATGTTATGAATTTATGTTTAGTATAAATTAATAAACCTAAAACGAATTTTAATTGAACATAAATATAAGATCTGGATACAGTAAAGTTCCAATTATCCAGATGCTGATTATCCGGATTGTCCTTTGACTTTGTTAACTTAAAAAGTAAATAAGCATGCATGAACAGTAATTATTTTATTTGCATGTAATTATGTACACACATACAAAATGGAGTGTTTGGATAGGAAAAAAAAAAAAGACTATTTTAAGCAAAATCCAACTATCCGGACATTCCGCTTATCCAAACGGCCCAAGACCCTAATTAATTCGGATAATTGAAGTTTTATTGCAACACTATTCATTACAAGCTATAATGATTCTTTATTTAGAATCCATTACAAAAATAAAATCAAACATAAGAACAATAACCGTCTTTAACGCCGTGAAAATTAAAATTCAAAGAAACGACACCTTTAAATAGCAAGAAATATTTGAATCTAACGTTTTCGTTAGATTTTAATACAATAAACTAAGCATTAATAAATAATATTAAACACAATAAAATGTATAACATGCATATAATTTTACTGTATTTAAAATTTTCTTAATGCTTATTGTATTTAAATCTTAATTTTTTACTTACTGTATTTGATCATATCAAATATCACAGACTAGAATTCCACTATTACAATATGTGATTTGAACTTCTTAATTCGTTAATAAAGAATCCTGACCATGGTCAAAATTACACCGAAACATTACATCTAAATATTCTCGCTGTTTAAACGTTTAAATTGAAAAAAATACTTATTAAAAATGTATTAAAATCGAAGGTTAAAAATGTAAAAGTTTCATAATATTCTTTCAAAAGAGACGTGAAAGAATTATTTAAGGCTTCATTAAATTGTAATTCAAAAGAAAAGAACAAAAGAGCGACAAATTTTCAAGGTGTTTTCAACACTGTTAAAAACCGATTCGTACACTGAATAAAGACCGTTAATCACTACTTGCACAATTCAACATGCAACGAACGATTCAAAATCATTCGATGGGACATTTAAAGCACGAAACGAGATAACTAAAATTTATATCTGAATCAGTAAGTTACAGCTGATTACGTTCTGCGTGGAAGTCTTTAATTGATCATTTTTAAGTAACAAAAATGATAATGGAATAGTTAAAATTTATCTATAACTAAAAATAAAAATTCAAAATTAGCATTTAGCCATTCTTAAGTAAGTTAATTTTAGTATCAATTCGCATGTTTATATTACATTATAGCAAGTAAAATAGGAAGTAAGAATTAAGTTGTTTTGTTTTCATGCAGAATACAGATAAGATCTGTAATTTTTTATTTATTTATTACTAATGTTTTGTTTTATGTTTTTTAATTAATTTATTATCAGTGTCAATTAATAGTAATCTCTAACAAAATCTTAATGAGATTTATAGTTAAAAATAAACGAACATACAAAATGAATCGAAAATAACGAATGAGTGATTACGATTTCATTACAATAGTCTATTAAAATTTTCGATTTGAAATTATTTATGGTTATAGTTGTACTTAATGTTAACTATATCGTGAAATCGGCATTAAAACTAATTTACAAAGATAACACGCATGATATCATTTTTCGACATTCCTTAGGGTATTTCAAAATCTTCATCTAAAAATCGATATAAAATTAAATAATGAATGAAAGTGACCATAAATGTTGCTAAGCATAAAATCTTTATAGAAATGTTAACACTATAATTACAAAAACACTTCATTATTATTCGTATGAAAACTGATGGACTTAAATAATTTGAATAATTTAATAATGAAAAAAAGAAGTTTTCTATATCCATTAAAAATCACTTTCTTTAAAGATAAAATATTTTGAATTGACAGATTAACTAACTGTTAAGCTTTAAAGTAGTCAGTGAAAGATTAGCAACCAGAAAATTGTAACTAGATTGGATAATATCGTAATAATTAGAGATGGGCGAATATAACTTTTCTCAAATTCGAATATTCGAATACCTCGAATACTTAGTGAACTCAATTATCTTATATAACTTATTTAATTAATACTTTTATTTCATATTTATTATTTAGCTTGTTTTATTTATTTCTATATATTAATAAATTGATAAAGTAAAATAAAAAGTAGGAAAGAAAAACAATTTACTAAATTCTAAGAAATGAAACTTTTCAATTTTTAACTTTGAGTTGTACAGTGTTTTCTTAGGTACTGTCACCTCAACTATAATAGATTAATCAATAATTGTTCTCATTTCCACTAACTGCAGACTTTTACTTACGAAAAGAATCCGAACACACCAGAATCTAGTCTGTTTCTTTTCTTAAATTAAATCAAATCAGATGCTGAAGAAGCGTTGACGTACTGTACAGTACCATACGTACAGACAGCGCTTCTTCAGCGTCTGGTGTTAGAGATATTAGTAGTATTCGAATAAAAAAAAATAATAATAATAACTGAAATACTTTAATATAATGCTGTAAGTATAATGCCTACATAACAAACTATAAATTGTTAATTTATTATTACGTTTTACTTAAAAAAAAACTCATGTACGATACAGGATAAACACCAAACTTACAAGCTAGTTTCTGAATACAAAAAAAAAAAATTAATAATTTGCGGAATTTTGTTTGCACTTATGTTGAAATAGAAAAATCTGTAGTAAATAATATAATATAATAAAATTTTAGAATGATATATAAAGTTTATATCTATAATATATGATAGATAAATAATGATGTCATATAAAGTAATATAATAGTAAAAAAGTAATTTCCCAATTTCTACTAATTTTACGTCAAGCCTATTCATATTTGTATAGCAGAAAATAGTAATTAGATTAATGCAGATACATTAAAAACTATTAACTTGACTTAACATATCATACAGTTATCATTCTCGTACTATAATAATATGATATAAAAGATAGTAATTATAATTAAATAATATAAAATTACTCGTATGGTTTTAATAGAAATTACAATATAATTACATTCAGAATTATTTCAAATTAAATAAGCTTTTTATTACTTGTTTATCAATATTGTCGTATATGATCTACAGCCTCAAGAAATAGTAAACAATATAATCATTTTCTTCATTTGTAGATACAGTACATTTACATTAAAGTACGATATTTATCAATTCTGAATATCACAAAGATTACATGTAGTACAGGTTAATGCTGAAGGCCATTTGTTTTCGATGTTTTATCTTTCAGGGAAGTTGTTTTGCTTTTGAAACCAATGGGCTGAAAAAACAACGTATAAAGTTGAATCTGTAAAAAATTTTCTAGTATCTAGAAGTTAAAAAGTGGGCTGTCGAAAAAGTTAAATGGATAACAAAATTTGAAAATATAACAGATTACTGACAATATACCTGTGTTATAAAAAAAAATGTATATATATATATATATGTATGTATAAATGTATATATATATATACATTTTTTTATATGTATATGTTATTTTATTTTTTTATTTGTATATGTTAAATTACTGTATAGTTAACGATGCATAAACTGAATAGAATAACATTCAACAGATTAAACAGTTTACGAAATTTGATATGATAAAAACAGAATTAACTTTAAGATCTAAATATTATTAACTCAACAAGTGAAACGTGACAAGCCACCCCTAAATCTGTTAATAATGAATGTCTGTAATGCAGAGGTAATAGATTGAAACTTTTTCGAGATTAAGACAGGTATGCTTTAAAAAATCTTGGCAAATTTCCATCAATTGATTAGATGAAGTGACAATTACAACCTACGACATAATTTATTGAATACTTTTACTCGTAATGGTATTTGAAACTAAATATTATATAAATATTAGTGAATAATATAACATTGACTAGAAATTATGAAGTAAATCGTTATAATCATTTTAATTCTGATTATAACAGGATTTCCATTTTAAATAATTATGCAGAATTTAATTAAAATAGATGCTTTAAATATATAATATATAATCAGAACCTTTGGCACACGATATATATACGTGGTATGTGTGTATTTATATATGTATGTGGGTACTGAAAATTTAATTTTTAAAAGCATCTTTTATGGATGATTACACGTAGAAAAATATTTGAAAATATAATTCATTATTTTTTGAAAACTTTATATTTTAACAATAGTGCCTAGAGGTTTATAAAATTCAGCAGATTAACATAAATTTCGTTCTTAAAAAATAAGCAAATACTCATTTTTCCTCTTTTGAAGTAATCGTATCTATATTTATCTGAAGCTTCTATTCTAACAGAAAAAATACCATTTTACTTTTCAGAAATGTTTAGAAAAACTTTAAAACGGATGAATGAATATCTAAAAATTTATCACGAACACGTTTGACTATTTCAGAATATTTAAAATATCAAAGATAAAAAATAAAACTTAAGTTTATAATAAGTTTTATTATATTTATTTAAGTTAATAATAAGTTTTATTAAAACCAATATTATATTTTCATAGATCAAGTATTGTTTAACAAGTAAGGTTGTAAATTAAGTATGATTTAATAACAATTATTAGTTTGTAAAATTCTCAAGATAGAAAGCACTTGAATATACAAATTATATATCTGTAGTTTCTTAATATTTTGGAATTTTAATTAATTAAAAATTGTTACACAGGTTTCAAATTCGTGTAGGAATAAATGAATAAGGTATCATTTTTTAAAAATTTTATATTATAATAAAAAAACAACAGACTTAAAACTCAACAGTTCAGTTTGTTAGTAACAGATTGAACNTTCTTAACAAAAGTCTAGTAAAACTCGAAACTTTTACATATAATAAATATTATTATCATAAGCTTTCAATCGATTTATTCTGATTTTTTTTAAAAAAAAGGAAATTCAAGAATTCGCTTTTCTTTTATAAAATAATTCTTTCAGAAATAATTAACATAAATTTTACTTAGTAAATTTTAAAATGATGTCAGCGCTTAATTACCGCTGTAATATCTTTTCTGTAAGTTGTAAATATTCAACAGAAATTTTAAAATCTTGATTACTCTAACGTGTACTGCTCGGAAGATTAATATACTATAACATGTGTTTAACATTTTTCTGATATATTTTAAGTTTATGTAATATATTCAGCTTAATATTTATGATCCCGCGGAGGTCGCATAAAAGGTTCGAAACTTTCATTTTATGGAAACTTTTAGGAATTAGAATTGCCTTAAGATATTTATGAGGGCTAAAACTCTATATCTCATGGTCACCTGTGGCAGAACCTGTATTTTACGGGAATCTATGGGTCTAGAAGCTTATTTGACGACACTTAGGGGACCGAAAACTACTATTCTGAAGAAAATTGGGACTTTGAATTTACCTTAAAAGTCTATTTATGTAGAAATAGCCTTTTTTTATTTTTGTAATTTTCTTTTGAAAATACTAATTTTGAGATAATTGAATAGGAATATTTAAAATAATACCCCGAAAATTGCGTCGTTTTATATTTTACCACGTTAATCAATTGTTACGATTATTATCAATAATTTTGAATTTTTAAGATAAAAAATATCGGTAAAAACTATATTAATTGAATGATTAGGTAAAAAAAATTATCTGTTTACAGTATGTCAAATATCTATAATTTCAATCATATTTTTCATAGGAAAAAAATTACGTCACGATAACAAATCGAAGAGATTATAATTAATAAATAAAATATATTTATGTGGTAAATTATTACACATTTTATTATAATTTGTAATAATTAAATATATATAAATTAAAATTCGCATTTACGTCATTATTACATTTTTAACCAATCAAGATTCTTGTAAGAACCAATTTGGACATGTTATTAAAATTTATTTATCTTAAACATTTTTAATTTTTAAAAAAATAATTTAAAAATTAAAATATCGAAATAAAATATTTACTTTTCTAATTTTGCTTTGATGATAAAAAATACAATTTTTATTTAGTTTTAATAAACTACTACATTATCTAATATGAAAATATTTAAGCTTTTATATAATTATTAATTTACGTATTAGAAGAATGTGAAAAAATATATAAAATTACGGCTTAATATATTTATTAATATTATTTTCCTTAATTTTCAATAAATTTTGTTGTAATTAATTATTAAAAGAATTATAAAATGTTCAATAATTATACCAGTTTACGTTTCATCAAATATTAACTAATCGAGCAAATTTTATTTAAAATAAAAACGTTTAATAATAAATTTATATGCGAAATAATTTTAAATTAATTTAGTTAGGTATGAAATCGATTTGATTGATATTTATAATTAAATAAAATATTAATATATTTTGAAATTTTAACCAATCAGCTAATAGAATTTGAATAAATTTTACGATTATTGATCAAGCTAATTGCATAAATTTCATAATAAAAATTCTATTTATTAAATAATTATGATTAAATTTCAATAAATTATCATCATTTTAACATAGTATCCGTTTCTTCAATATTAATTTGTTTATATCCGATCCAATTATTTACTGTTTATGCACCTAATTTTAGACTGTAAAATATTTATAAATATAAAATTCAAGAAAGATTTTTTAAAATAATATTTTCATAGTTCACTTAATAAACTAATTTTAAACGATTCGTTAACTTTTGAATTTTAACCAATGGGNATATGTATTAACATAATCAGATATTCAATTGCAACAGTTACGTCTGCTACTGAAAGGTTATTTAACTAATTGTTAATTATTATTGATTTATTTACGTGGAAATTTCTTCTAAATTTTTAAATTAAATTTTGTTAATAATATTGATTATAATTGCGTCACTATGTCGGAGTGTTTCTACAACAGTGTAGCCGATTGGAAAATATTGTGAAGGACACTCCATCACAACTGTCATGATGTCAGATTTTATCACCGGCAGCTGTACATTCTCGGAAATTCTTTCATATATGTATATAATCCGTATTAAAACAGAAGAATTAACCTTAATTTGAATTATTTGCGCTTCCGTTAAGATAAAAATTACTACTAAAATAAGCATTTATCTGGTGTAAACTTCGGAAGTTTTTAAGTACTGACGTAACTCTGATAGCCATTATCATGATTGATTTTACTCTGTACATCCCGGTACAAGTGATTTATAATATGTGGATTTGATTAATGATTATGCATGGATTTTTACTGTATTAAAAACTGTAATAAAGCTACTGAAACTTTTAGTTTTTTCTTTTTTCTTTACAAAAATCTATTTATTCGAGATTTTTAAATATGTAGTTCAGTTTTTGATGAAGAAAAAAATTGATCAAGATGCGCGCTTTAATAAAACTGTTATTATTTCTTAACAAAAGTCTAGTAAAACTCGAAACTTTTTACTTTTTCTCAACGTAAAAAATTCCTATTTTTTATATTTTCATTAAGTTTTCTTTAGAAATAAAATGCTTTAACATTATCAAAATGCAAATGTTTATTCAAATTCTCTTAACTAAAAATGATAAAAAATTAATTATTAAAATATTACTTTAATATTTAAAATAATTATTAATAAATCAAAAATATTGGAAAATTATTCATCTTATTATGTATTTTTTAAAGATATTTAGATACACAATAAATATTTTTATTGTTTATGGATAAATTTTGGCTGTCTCCCAATTTCCCGCATTGCTGCTGTTCCTGAATAAAAAATATTTTCGGGTTTTTTATTCTTTATTATTATTAAATAAATCAACCTTACAGCTGCAATCAACGAATGAATTCAAAATTACACAGGAACATCCATTTTTGATTTATTTTATATTCTGTACAGCCCATCCTAGATTTATATAGTACACTACACAAGTGTACAAGACAAAACTTCTGGATGAATATATGCAATGTATCATGGATCTCTTCTGGTATCTCTGTTATTGGATTTATATACATCAGATTTTTGTATGAATATATATGATGTATGTATAAAATATCTAAACGTTTAGATATTTTTCATTTATTTATTTATAAAATTTTATTAATTAATATATTGTTTTAAAGTTTATTGGCTTTTATTTTGATTCGTTTTATTAAATTTTTTAATTAATATTTTAAAATAGGCATATTTTATTCATGGAAGAAAGGAAATGATGCTGGATTCTGTGTATTTGAATAAATATGCATTTATTTACATGTATAAATATATTAATTGCAGATGATTTTTAAAATTTTTTTAATACTTTTTTCTCATAATAATTTAGTTATTATATTTTATTTTCTTGTCGAAGTTACGTGTTTTGATTTTTATTATATAATATAAATAATAATAATTAATAATTTTTCTCCAAGTTTTATTATATATAAAGGCATTTTCTCGTGTTCTTGTTCCATTTTATAGTGTCTTTTGTTATAAAAAAATTTTGTATTTCGTATATTCCTGTTACAGAAAATCGAAACGGTTTTTATAATTTTTTAACTTCATTTTTTCAAAATAAAAAAGGAGATAGGTTATTTGAAATCTTTTTAAAAGTGTAATTAAATAAGAAAATTTATAAACAGTATTTGGACAGTATTCAAAAATTCACCGCAAAGATGCGGGTTGTTTTTTTAAAGCATAAATTATGCAAATTGTTCGAGTAATAATATTTTTATAAGATGTTAAACTCACCCAGTTCGTCAATCGCCGGAGTCAACGATAAAGTGGCTCCAACTAAGAACACACAAGTCATCATGATGAATACAGCCACAGCACCGATTACTGCGACCACCAACCGTCGTCTACCGCTTCCTTCTGCCGCATTCCGATCTTTTCCGTACGTTCCTGCAGATCCTAATGAATATCGAAGATACAGCGGCGTGTTCGTGTAAGTTTTATTGCTAATTGTTCTAGATGCAAACAGTGTAGCATTCGGGGGCTTCTTTCTGCAATGATGATGATGCCTGTGATAATGACGACGATGATGGTGATGATGATGATGATGGTGATGGTGGTGATGATGATGATGATGCCTCCTGCGACCCTCCGTTCTACCACTTCCGTTGCTCTTGCTCCCGCATTCCGGCCGTATGCACATTTTTCTTCTTTTCGTTGCGATTCTTAATTTCTCGTCCGGATAAGAACAGACTCTCCAGATTCTATTTTTCTTCAATGAGGTGTTTAGTTCTTCTGTAAAGCCGATGCTATCTGGAAGAGATAGGTAATGTGCACCTCTGCACCAGGAGCCAGGTGGATTGCTTTCCTCTTGCCATTGATCTACCTTTAATAAAATACCGGAATCTACTTTTCTTACTTCGAAATATTCTGGGCTACTAGGACGGACTCTTGTCGGGCTCACTAGATGGCTCTGATGATTCGCTAGTTCACTTGACATTCCCGCACTCTTCTCTCATCTCGCGAGTTTCATGTCCACCTTTTACAAGAGCGCCTACGCTTCGTTGTGAGAATGAAACACATGGCGCCTGCGCACTATTTCATATTTTCGCCTGGTCCTACCAAAGTTTTCTTTATGAATTTTAGATTTTAAACAGAAATTTTTCGCTATTTTCATTTTTTTTAAATATATAATCCGATACCGATCTAAAGTACAGTGAAATATTCTATTTTACTATTCTTCTCCGATCGCGTTTCGCAAAACTAAAAAATAAAAAAATAAAAAAATTTTTACTTTTATATAAATTTTGAAAATATTAAAAAATATATCGAAATAATTTGATTCCATTTTCTTCAATAAATTATCATATTTTAGAAGGAAGAAACGAACATTTTTCTTCGTTTGGACGCTTTGAATTTAATTTTTAAATACACAAAAATCAATTTTTCATATTTTATTTAATTTTTATTAAAATGAATTTTAGTTATAATTAAAATTGATGAAGATAAGTGATTTACGATTTGATAAAATTTACAATTTATTATTAAAAGTTGCATTTAATGAATACTAATTTTACATTAATTTTAAACTTTCTAACTTATTAAATTATACATAATTAGATTAATTGTTTGATGATGATATTTAATTTATTATAACATCGAATTTTTTATTTTTAGTAGCAATTTTATTCCTCTTCGTCTACACGAATTTGAGAAAATACTGGAAAAAAATACAGCTTAATTTTCTCATGTTAATAAATAAAAATTTAATTAATTCTTATAAATATTAATTTTTTGAATTTATATATTTATTAAACATCCCGTTTTGAAGAAAATTAAATGAATAATTAAATAAAACAGCCATTTTAATTATGCAAAATCTTATATAGTAATTAATTAATTAAAACAGGAATAAATTTAACTGCCAGAAAAAATAAATTGATCTCTTATAAGATTATATTAAGAGAATTTCCTTCATAATTTATATATTAAATTCAGTATTAAGTAAATTATAATACTCTTTTACATTTTCTTGGAGAATATTTACCGACTTCTTAATGATATTTACATAAATTTGTACACAATTCACAATACTTCTTAAGCGTTAGAAGCCAGTTACAAAGCTAGAAAATTTATAAATCAAGAGTTTTCCGTAATGAATACAATGTCTAAACCGTTGTAATTTTATTAATTTTACCACAATCCATATAGATTGTAACATGTAGAGTATGACCTGGAGGAATATAGTTTATATGTGATATCAATTAAGAACCAATGCGTCGACAAATTTTACAGATTTTTACACACAACTCTTATAATATTAAAGATAAAATGTATATAAATATTTTTTATATTGAATTTATACAATTTATCAACTGTTTTCTTTAAATTTAACGGAATACGTAGTAAGTGGGGCGCATTACGCCAACGTTTTTTGCTCCTTTCAACGTTTTAAAAAGTTCAAAACTGTACTAGATCAATATAAATCAAATTTTATATAGAGATGTAGTTCTTATCTGTTCCAAAACTATTTCCTGTGGGGTAGAATGTTATGTATTTTAATGGTATAAGTTTATTTCCGCTCAAGTCGGAAATTTTTCAAAATTTTTTAAGCATTAAGGAAGCGGAGTTTAGTCGAATGAAAACATAAAAATATCAACAAAAATATAAATAATATTTTCTAAATATAGAAAAAGTAATAAATAAAATGAAATCATAAATAAATATTTTATAAAATTACAAATAAATTGATATAAAAGATCCATCTATCAATTTTTTTAGCGATAACATTTTTTGAAATATACAAAATGTATTGAAATCGTTAACTTTGTAGCAAAGAAGAATATTTTAAATAGAATCATATTTATTCATTTAAGCATTGCGATGAAAATAAATATTTAAATATCAATAACAAACAATATATATATATATGTAATTATAATGCGAACTCGAGATGTTTATTATATTCGTTACGTCATAATTGGGTAGTTTTCCAGAGCGAATTTCGATCGTTTCGAGCTTCAGTATATAATACTTAAGCTAAAAATAATATATTTCTCTTAGAATATTCTTCAAAATATTATTTTTTGAGATTAAACATGATAGAAGAAGAGTAATGCAACTGTATTTCGTCTTCTCTAATCTTTAGCATATATGATTGATATGCGCTAACAGAACCAAAGTGCATATCTTCAAATAGTCACACGAATTTTTCTATTTTTTTTTTTTTTTTTAAATGGTTAAAATTTGGAAGAGTATTCAAATCGATTTTGGATCCTATAATCAAGCTTTCGACTATCGATCTCTAGAAAAGTTTATTCTAATGTATACAGTATATCAAGGAACATCTGTAACTCAGAATCATCTTCTATCTGAGATGGATGATTTATTCTTTGCACTATAAATCTTATAAATTAGTAAAGAATCATCTGCAATAATACTTCATAAATGCTTCAGCAGCTGCTATTTCTTAAAAATAGGGTAAATTCATCATGATCTAACGAGTAATTTTTATTCTTTTGTACGAAAAATAAGTTTTCAACAGCATAAAACACGATTAAAACTTTCACTAATTCGCATAAAATAATTAATATATGTATATAATAACAATTTTCATAATTATTCTAACATTAATTAACTTTAATAATTTACATTAATTAACTTTCAACTGCTGCTATATAATCCAGTGCTTGTCAGAAACNAAACAGTATAATGCAGTTTCTTATTATACTGCAGTATAGTAAATGTATCATTTACTGTACATATGTAAGCGTTTTCTAATCTTTAAACCTGCATCTTTTTTTCGACCGTGATCTTTATTCAGAAAGTAATTTTATCTTCCAAATTTAAAATATTTGAACACAGTTCCTTATTTTTTTTTAAAATAGTGAAACTTAAATTCCACACAAACTTTTCCTAATTATAAAATCGATAGAGGATTTTGTTTTCTATATATATACGTACATATCATTATATTCAAAATGCTAAAGTCCAGAAATTTATTTTTTATTCTGCACTTCATTATCTATTGGATTTTAACCGTTGGATAATTTTCACTACAGAAAAGTTGGATATATGTATATAATAACAATTTTCATAATTATTCTAACATTAATTAACTTTAATAATTTACATTAATTAACTTTCAACTGCTGCTATATAATCCAGTGCTTGTCAGAAACCACATCAGAGAAATTTAACTTCTACTAATGCGGTATAACAACTTAATATCGACAATTATTTTAATGTTTATTTACGATAATTGGGCACGATTATTTTTATAAGTTGAATACAGTATAATTATATAATTTTAACGAATAAATTCAAAATTTAGCATTTATCTTAACGACGAAAGAGCTGCAGTTCACTATAACAAATTGTATAATTCACGTAGTCTTTTAATAGTTGTACAGATTACATGATGATTAACGATGTAATACACGAAATAATATTGCATTTAATGATATATGTTTTGTAGTAGTAACATATAAACTTCTTGATTTAAACTGATATCCCCTGCAGAAAATTTATCACCTGTTGCAAAACATCCCATATTGATTTCCTGTCTTTTCATCACAATATTATTTTTTATTCTATCATCATACTATAGAAGTACAGTACATCGCTCGTTACAAACGTATTAATTGAATTACATTACATTTTATATAATTAAAATTTACAAAAATAATTATTTTATATTTCAATATACACATTTTAATACAGTTAAAATGTAATTAATTAATGTATTTGCTTTGAAATTACTATAATTAAAAGAGATAA
Source organism: Centruroides sculpturatus (assembly GCF_000671375.1). Lineage (NCBI taxonomy): Eukaryota > Metazoa > Arthropoda > Arachnida > Scorpiones > Buthidae > Centruroides > Centruroides sculpturatus. The sequence goes on from NW_019384895.1 coordinate 470,743, forward strand.
AAACAAACATATTCTCTTTGTTTTGACTGTTAAATCTCTATAAAATTACGAGTTATATAAATAATAATATTAAAAAAATTATATTTATTATATAAAAATAATTTTGGAATATGACTAATTTATGTGGATTTTAATTAAAATACTGTCAAACCCGATATAGCGCTCTTCTAAATAACAACACCTTCGTAAAGCGTTAATGAATACTTGTTAATGGTCCTTCCCCAATACGATTTTGCATTGAAATGACTTCATAACAAGTCGTGTAATTTTAAATTTTCAAACTCAAATCATTGTGGATCTCATTACCATATATATTTCTCATTGTCTGAGGTAGCTTAGAATCACCCTCGGTTTAATGCTAATTTTATAGATGAACGAATGGCGCGCTAAATTGAGATTTGATTGTATTTTTAATTTAGTTTATTTAATCTATAAACATGTATATAGATAACAACATTTTGTATAAACATTTAAACATACATTTTTCATTATAAAAAGATTATTTTACAAAAATAAAACTTCTCAGTGATAAATATTAACACACAGTTTTATGATTAACAAGTAAGACAAAAATATTTTATTTTGGTTAATTTTTGCATATATATCACAACATAATAAGAAAATATATTTATATTTTTTGTAGAAATTTTATATTATGAAACGAACAATAATTTTGCTGTCTATATATCCGGCTTAAACAGGTTAACTAAGCATGTTTGTGATATGTATTAACATAATCAGATATTCAATTGCAACAGTTACGTCTGCTACTGAAAGGTTATTTAACTAATTGTTAATTATTATTGATTTATTTACGTGGAAATTTCTTCTAAATTTTTAAATTAAAAATATAAATATACACATATATTTATATACAAAAATTTAATTACTGATAAAATATGATTAACATTTTTTATATATTTCCTTATTTCATAAATTTTAAAAATTAAGGAGTAAATTATCTCCTCCTAGGAATATTTTTAAAAAGATAACGTGGAAAACAACAGTAAAGTATATGCAGTACAGTAAGGAAAACCAGAATACAATATTGTACTGTTGTTTTCCTGATACATCTTTATAAAAATGAGGCTCTTTCCAAGAAGAAGACAATTTCTTGCCCTTGTGACTATTACTTTTTAAAATTTATGTAAAATAAATAAATATTTATAACGATTTTCGAAAAAAATATATAAGAAAGCTAATAAAGAAACAGTACAATAAATTATATATTTACTATAGTGTACTGTTTATTATTGTTGTTTCCTCGTAATTTTTTTAATGGGGCTTCATTCTAGAGATAGCTAACTTCTCACACTTTATATATAGCTTTATAATAGCTTTCTCAGCATTACATTTTAAAATTTATACAATAAACGAATAATTTTCTTTTTAATTTTTTCAAAAATATAAAGAAAACCACAGTTTACAAGATATAAACAGTATAATGCAGTTTCTTATTATACTGCAGTATAGTAAATGTATCATTTACTGTACATATGTAAGCGTTTTCTAATCTTTAAACCTGCATCTTTTTTTCGACCGTGATCTTTATTCAGAAAGTAATTTTATCTTCCAAATTTAAAATATTTGAACACAGTTCCTTATTTTTTTTTAAAATAGTGAAACTTAAATTCCACACAAACTTTTCCTAATTATAAAATCGATAGAGGATTTTGTTTTCTATATATATACGTACATATCATTATATTCAAAATGCTAGAGTCCAGAAATTTATTTTTTATTCTGCACTTCATTATCTATTGGATTTTAACCGTTGGATAATTTTCACTACAGAAAAGTTGGAAATCAGTTAAACTAAAACGATTAACGTTTAGAATATTTTATATATTTTTTTTTAAATAAGAATAAATAAAGTTTTTTTTTCTTTTGTTTTAAACTCGATCATTTTCTATTTTTAAAAAATATAAAAGAGAAACGAAAATAGAAAATGAAAATTTACGTAATGCTCTTTTTGAATCTAAAATATTTAAAAAAAAAATAGAAAATCAATTTTTATATTGAATTATAAACCCATTATTTTTATATTTTACAATATAATAATTTAGCGACGGATTGAGGTAATTTCGGGCTTTAGGCAAACATGCGATTCGAAGCCTCCCGAAAAGGCTTAATAATATTTTTTAATATATCTACTATTGGTTTTTTTATAGTGGTTCCATAGTTCACAGGGTTCAGTGAAAAATATAAATGTGGGTTTTATCAAGATGCTGAGGGCAATAGCGTAACCATAGGGCCGGAAGTCCTGGTCCCTCTATCTTTTGCAAACATACTTTCATTTCTGTACCACTTGCAATGTGGATGAAGAATAAACTAAAATATTGTATACATGTGTATAAGTACAGTACATTCAACACATTCAAATCTTTTTCTTCGTTTGTTTATTTGCATCAATGGCGCATATATATATAGTGGTTTCTATTTCTATTTCTATACTACTTATGAATTAGCGGTCACATAAGATGAAAATTTTATTGAATTTGCATTAATAATTTGTTTTATCCGTTCAACTCGGGCCCCCAAGAATAAATCCCGAGTGCGTCACTGGTTTGTATGTTTTAATTCGGGCCTCTCTAATATCAGTTATAGCTACTGGCTGACAATCGAGCATTAACAAAGTACCAGGACCTGACAGGTTTCTTTAAGTGCGTAGCCCTATGCGAATGTGTACAAGTAGCATACGCATGATGCTTGCTCTGCTGTACCCCCTTGAAAAGATTGTTAATATTACTACGTTCATATTGTTCATTATAAGTTATACTTAAAATTTTATTTATTTACATGTAAATTTACAAATTGATTTAAGGGTTTCTATCAGATCAGGGACTTTGACAATTATCTAATTTGACTAAATCCTAAATTAATTAATGTGCTCTTAAACGAATCCATAGTTTTTAAACGACTTGAACTAGTTAGACAATTATTATTAATGTAATTTTTTAAAGTATATTTAAAATATGAGCATGAAAAATGACACTATTTTGTAAAGAAATGAAAGCATTTAAAATGTATTTTTATTAATTTTATTTTTTGTCTTACTTAAAAAAATTTATTAAAAATTAAATATACCGGAAGGAAAATTTTCAAAAAGAACATTTCAAAAATACGAGTTGAAAATATTGTAAAAGAAAAAAGAAAATAAAAGAAAGGTTTAATAATAACGCGTTATTTAAAAATGTTAAAGTAAAAGTTAAAATATCCTGCTATAATAGAAAATAATGTAGACGTAGCAGAAAATGAATCTGTCTCTCTCATTTTTGTTGCAGTTAAAACTTTCTATTTTAATCTATGAATAGATTTTTATCCAAGATAATATTTTAAAAATCATTAACAGGTTTCTACAAGACTAAATTAAACATTTTGATCACATAAATGCAGAAACAATAACAAAAAACAAAATTATCATTAATATATGTTTACATTTTGAACATTCTAAAAATAAATAATTATTATTATTAATTTTTAAATGGATAATTATAAATTAGAAGATTCAATCTTACAGGAAATAATTAATTATTTTAAACAAGATGAATAACAAGTTAACGACATCAGAAAGTACTCGGAGAATTTATGGAAAAAAATTAAAATAAAAGAATACTGATACAAAAGAATAATGATAATTAAAATTTGCTATTATTCTTTCATCATTAAATTTGGTATTTTTAGTTTTTTTTAAAAAAAAAGATTAAGAAGTAAACAGACTTTTGTAAAATAATCAAGAATTATAGCGTGATGTCACATTAGAAAAAACGAAAATGTAATAGAAAGATTATTGTGCATGCAAGTAAATTTAATAATAAAAATGTTTAGTAATAAATATATTTGTTTGCAAAATAAATATAACATTTGAAAGTTATTAGATGTATTATTACTCACACATTTCGTCGATTTGAGGCGATAAAGATAGCGAGATACCAACAAGTAGAAATGCTACCAGGAAGATAAATATCGTAACTGTAGCAACGACAAGAGCCGCTTTTTTGTTACTTTCTTCGCTTTCTTCTCTTGTATTTCTTATAGGGACCTCCGTCTTCTGATTTCCATCTTCTGAGAAATCTTCGATATCCAATGAAGTACTCTTCAAGTCGTGAAAAGATGCTGACTTTGGCATTCCATTTCTCGAAATCAATGGAGAAGGACTTAACGAACGACATTTATTCGATGGAGCTAGCAAATTATAATTTTGCAGTTCACCAGCTGATAAAGGAATTTCTAACATCATTCTCTTCTTTCTGGCATACCGAGTTCCATGTTCATGTTCGGTCAACACACGTGTGGAAGTCTGGCGTCACTAGACTTGCGATCGTCACGTCTAGCCAATGGCGGATGATTTTTGGTGATCGATAAAATACGGTAGCTCAGGTAGAACGGCTTACTTTTCTACAAGGTACTGGCTCAAAACTACGCTAAAAATTAAAGCGCGCCTATCGTAACAAACACCTTACTAAAAACACCCGTGGGTGTATCAATCTCTTCAGAAACTGGTCATAAAAAATATATGAAAATCTTACAATTTTTACTGTCTTTTTTAATACTTGAAAAATTTACAATCATTACTGATTAAAACACAAATAATTTTATTACATAGTTATTTAAATGTGTACCAAATAAATCCGTACCAGTCAGCATTATTATACATTCTAATTGATTTCAATAGTTGAATACAAGATAAATATAATTGCATGGATAAACCCAATGCAATTTAAAATATATTTTGCATGAATCTTAAATACGTTCACTCTATATTATTAAATTAATAATTATCCTATTAATAGTTCATTAACAGGCTCGTAAAATATCAAGGAATGCTTAATTGCCAATATAAAAATAAACTTATCAAATTTACTTTTTTCTTGTATTACGTCTATAATAGTAAATTACCTAAACACGTGTCTGTTGTTGTAACTGCCATTCGTGCATTCTTATTCAATTACAGAGATCTTACTTTAGTGATTTTTGTCAAGTAGCCTAAACTTTTCTATTTTGGATCTAACTCGGAAAAGTAATTTTACTTCAATAAAAAAACAACTTTGTATAAATAAATAAACCGTATATCGCATCTTAATTTCCTAAGTAAATTCTTATTCTTTAAATTGTCTTGTTTCCTTTTCGAATAAGTTCTAAAATGTAATAAAATGCTATTTTAAGCTAAGTAATTAAAGAATTATCTATGTTTGCTGTTTCTATTTGTTAATATATAGATAAAATTTAATTATAAAGTACATCTATAGCAACCGTAACTTAGTCGTAAGCACATTTCTAAATTGGCTTTCGCTTTCAAATAAATCTCCTGTTAATCTTGTAGTTGACAAGTTGAAGATGATCCTATCAACTCTTATTACACAGTGCAAAATTGCTGCTACAGTTCGATTGTATGACGAGAATTGCGCTTATGTTCGATGCGTAAACCTCCAGCAACCATTCGATTTGTATTTTTGAAGGGTTGCCTGATGTTTCCGCTTGTGTATATTTTTAAAAATGCAAATTAAAAAATCCTTTAATATCCAGAAGAGGTAATCAGGAAAAAATGCATTGTGTTCTTTTCAAACTAAACATAGTTATTTTTAGATACGATTAAATAAAGATAGCGTACCTTAAATTAGTATACATCTCTCTTATACGGTATTGACAAATGAAAGTAATGAACTTTACTGGATAAACTCCAAAACGTAAAAGTTCAATGTTTGCTCTGCACGAATTCATCTTTAAAATTACTTTTCAGACTGGATATATTTTTATTATTACTTCTTCTTTCGAGTTATTGTTTAGTTTTCTTTAAAAAATAATATTAAAAATATCAACAGAATGAAATTAATCAAGTCCAAATATTTTTTTAAATAATATAAAAAGGGAATTAACTAAAGGAAGCAATATTACTTCACGTGAAAAACCAATCTTGTACACCTGTCTTTATATACAAAACAGCGTGACTAAAAAATAATTGGATAATGATACCCTATGACAGAATATGTTATTGCATACATTTCAGTAACGCCTTTTAATAAAAGTTAAAATAAATAACAATTTTTCTTTAATTTATTTTACATAATTTCCTTATATATATATATATATAATTTCTTATATTTTAACGATATTATAACATTATCAAAGAAGATATTGTAGGATAAATTGTGAGTTGCGTGCCAATAAAGATACTTTTTGCACGAATTATTTAAAGTAAAATAACCTATGTGACGTATCGTTTAAAATATATAACGTTTTTCTAAGTTTATAACCATAATTTATATTCTCAATATCGAAAAAAAGTCAATATTTTCTTAATATAAAATTTTATATACTATAAATATATAGGTGCGCAGAATTATATACATGTACTAATACTTATACATGTTATTGGTTATTTAAATGGCGTTTTACATAAAATTAAGCATTTTAAGACAGATAAAATATATTTACAGTTGCTTACTTAGAATTATTAAATATCTAGTCCTACATAAATTACATTATAAAGACCCATATGCATATGTAGGCCTATAATTATGTAGGCTACTTGCATGATAGGCCTATAAATTATATGTTTATCCTAAATATTCTCATAAAATATTTCCAATTATTTAAATATGATAATAAAATTAATATAATTAAATTATTACTGTAATTTAATAAATAATAAGAATATTTTTAATGTTGGTGCTAATTTAAATATTTTTATATTAAGCGTATTTTTTATTCATTTATATCAACAAAAATTTATAAATTTATATTTTAAAAAAGTATATTAATTATTATGTTTATTTTCTTAATTAAATTAAGAAAATTTTAAACATTTTCTAGGGTATTTCTTCATTTTAGCCTGCAGCAATAGTTACATAATCTCATGTTGTTTGTCACTTAACGCTGTCAGTGACAGATGTTGTTTGTTGTACTTTTTTTATTTATTTATTTCCGCATCATTTTGCATAGATAGTGCCAACGAGTTTATTATAAAAATACAAAAAAAAGATTTTAAAAAATAAAATTCTAAAGTTATTTTTCCTGTTTGGAATATCGTCAGTCATTTATTTGGCAAAATGATAGCTAAATTTCTAACGTTAAACGTCACTTTTAAAGCTGTTTTAGTGCGAAAATATATACATTTTAACGTTTTCTAACAGCAATCCTACATAAAATAATCAAGCAGAATACGTATTAACAAGATTGACGCAAGAATTTCTTTCTTTTTTGTTTTTTTACTTTACAAATATCTGACGTCGAACATATTTAAGTGTAGGTTTTCTATACATTTACATCCATTCCGTTGACATCACGTTGATAATTAAATTATAACTATTAAAAAATTATAATTTATAATTACGACTTTCGTTTCTAAATTATATAATTAACGCATTAACGAGGATTTACATAAATGAATACTCCTTAATTCTAGATTGCTTTCGGAGAAAACTAATTAACTACAAATAAAATTAGAAGGCAAAAAAAAACTGGAGGTTAAAATATTTTAAAATATTAAGAACTTAATTCATATTAAATAATTTTAAATTAATTAAATAACGTTAGAATATATTAATTTATTAATGATATAGGAACATTTTTTTAAAGAAAAAAACTAAACATATTATTTTTCAAAATGGCATTGAAGGCTGCCAAAGCGTTACTTTCTCCAGCGTGAAATTTTAGGTCACGATTTTTTTTTCTATGTCAAAACTGTTACAGTAAAATAACCTCAGGGCTTCCTATTTCCATGCAAACATTCGCATACTTTCGTCAACTTAAAATATACACAAAATATTTATATATATAAATAAAGGAAAAAAAGTTTTAAAATTGAAAAATAAACAAAAATCTTTGTCAAACTAAATTATAATTAAGAAAACCTCAAGAATTTTCTTAACGAAATTGATATGACATGTTATCTGAACGATCCATTATCGAGACATTAAAAAGGTATTTAATGTCTTGTAGAGAGAGGGGCTGTCTATTGACAAAACTGTCACACAAAACAGAAATGCTAGGGGGCAAAGATAAACGATGGTATCTTTTCATTCCATAAATTATAACTAAAGTAAGCGCCTTAATTAAGTCTGATTACGTCTATTAAGCCGATACAATATGTCAAATGCATGGATATACGCAGCTTGACAGGTAGAATGGTATTTTTAGATGTTTTCGCAAACAATTTTGTATAACAGTTTTCGTCTAATTTGTCTATACTTGGTGATTTAATATAAATGCTGTTGTAAGGAAACCGGTATACACTTGATCCTTTTCTAGCTTGCTTCATAAATCGCTGTAAAAAGTAAAATTTATTGATGTTTTACGCTTGTAGCATAATATCAACAAATTTTAACCGCATCGGTACTATTTTTATTTTAAAATAACTAAAAAATATATTCGTTTTATTAAAGAAAAAGAACTGAGGAATGCTTACAACCGATTTTCAAGTTCCCCCCTCTCTATCTTCAATATCATTCCTGTCAGACAACGTTTGTTTGGACTATCATTTCGTTGAAATTATTTCATGTTTTATAATAACTGAACAATGGAAGTTAGAGTATCAGTAGATACCTAGATCAAACATAATCATAATATACGATTAGCGTTGAGTAATGGTCAAAAGTTAATGACGATAAAAATAGTTATTTAATTA